>NC_135497.1:316510994-316695994 GCF_052857255.1 Amblyomma americanum | reverse complement strand
TAGCCTCTCGAAGTAATGACGCGTAAGCGTTGAAGGCCCATTGTTCAGAAAGTCTGTTGTCGGCGCAGTCGGCGTCGTAGTCGGCGTTGTGGGCGAATAATCACGAGCACGACTCTTGCAGGTGGTGCCCAGAGAGCGACCCGGGATTCAGGTAGGCCAACTAGCTCACGTGACCTTGCACTGCCGTCACAAGTTGGGCACGGGATAGTGAGAAAACTGGCCATCGTGGCAGCTGGCAGTTAAATTGATGATTGGTCGTTCGCGAATATCAACCTGGGGCGCACACGAGGCCCGCCGCTTGGAACACCTGCCATCGCAGGGCAGTTACGCATCGCTCAACCGCTGCACCACAGTCCAAGGAGGAGCATGAGGAATCCCATAGATCTATGAATGTAGAGAATGACCTTCTGCATATGTGGGGAATTAACCCAATGCGCTATCCTATAATTCTTATTAAAATTCAGTTATATCTGCACTTTGAACCCATTTTGACGGGTGAACATTCCCCCCGTAGATAAGAGCTCAAAGAGTGCTTATATGTTATTGAAGGAATGATGAGACGACTGATGCGTTCTTTAGATTTAATATTTTCAAACACAATCTACAACTACATCAAATTCACAAATATCGAAAAACTATCGAAAAACGAAACCGAAACTGTCGTCGCCTCTTTCCATAGCGGAGCAGGATACGCCGAGCTCGCGCAGTACGCCCATGAACTATCAGGTACAGCCATCTGCGTAGTCGAGAAAAAAGAGAGTGAGGGTGGTGAATCAACCAGGGAGACAAAGACAACAGTCGCTTAGAAATCGCGTTAAAAGCAGCAAATTGGCCGCTAGTGACCTCTGATGCCTGCGTGTTGTCATGCAAAAAGGGAAGACACTTAGGTATAGCTCGGGTCAGACTAAGGCGTGCACCCTCAGAAATTACGGCTGCTCCTTCAGTGACACTCAACCCTAATTCGACAACGGAACTGCATTCGCCAATCGCAGTGTCGGATGCAGCACTTTGTGGCCGCACGGAACGATAGTCACTGCAAGTATGAGAGTTTAAGACATCTGCGCAGATACTGTGAAGAACGCAGGTGCGCTTGCGCCCTACCGGACATTAAGAAACGTGGAACGGACAGCGGTATACGTACACTGACCTAAAGGTTGCATGTGTCCTGGTTCCTTTAGCGCTTCGAATAACACAGGCCACGCGCGTCCGCTCGGTCACAGTAGGGATTCTCAGAAACCTGCTTACTCTTCGAATGCTTATTTCCACTCGCAGTGTAGAAGACTCTCCCTTCCACCCGCCTATTGTCCCAATCGCGCCTTAGCGATCGTCGTCTTTTTCACTGTATGCCCGGAACTTTCACTGTATGCCTGTGGTTCCGGGCTAAGCCTATCTATAGAAACACCATGGAAAGCCCAGAGGAATTCAGCGGGAAAGCGCTGGAAGATTGGTGGAGTGAGGAAGGAGACCAACGCCTTTCGCACCCATCACTTGCTAAGGGAACGACCGTCCAAGCTTCAATGTGTATGTGCGTCTGGCAGCGAAAGGAATAAGTGCGCTACTTAAGCTGTTGGCCAATGCGCTTGTTTTTCTTTTATTTAAATCTAATTATACCGTCGTTTTCTTTCATAATTATGGTGCGACTTCCTCTCTACTGGCACTCAGCAATTATGAATTGAGACAAGCAACCTCCTCCGCCAATGTGTGGAATTGCGACTCCAGCACGACAGCCGTGATCACACCCCAGAAAACTGGCGCATAACCCTTTCGATACCTAAGCGAATGAAGAACCCACAAGAAATATCTAGAAATGGCTGGCCCGTGTTCACAACTACAGCCGCAGGGCGAGGATAGCTGGCAATGATTTGTATTGTGCGCGCGTTTTACTTGACGTCAGGCATGAAAGACCAGTAATTGAAGAGATTTAGGGGCCAGTCCTTAATAATCATTGCTGGTTAGTTTCTTATTTCGCTGTCAAATACGCCGCAGAGAGCAGTCGTGCCGCGCTCAAACCATGGTATCCACACTGGTCTACTCAAATGGTTCGCGCGCTTGAGTGGCCCTTCGATAGAGCCCTGAGACTTCTCTCGGCAAAATATCCTTGCAATGAGAAACGTATAAAGCCCCTGAAAGTTTTCAACGGTGTTTGCTCAATGTGCTACATACGTAAAAAACGGGAACGAGAACGGATTTTCAGCAGCTTGCAAATGGCCAAATTGTGTGGCGATTAAAAATCTTGCATGGGCTAGATGGTACACCAGATTTACAACAGAATAGAAAGGAGGCACACAAAACGACGCAAGAAACCCGCCTTTTTGAAGGCCAACCGAGCCGTGTCACACTTTCAAGCACCCATAAAACGCAGGCTCATGGAGCCAAAGCGCGCAGTGCATCACGAAAATCTGCGGTGATTTGCGTGATTTGTAAGGATTCTGCAAGAAAACCGTTCCCGCGTTTCGAAAGCACACTGAGCGAATTATGCTACACATTGGGAAATATGTGAGAGGGGAAAAAGGCGAAAAGAAGTCGCAGGAGATTGAATTTGGTCAGAAGTTGGGGAGCAGCGCTTCGGACGTCTCCATGATTTCAACAGAGCCACTGACACCGTGGTAGCAGGCTTCGCCGCGTTTAGAAACGTTTTCAGTTTTGCACGCCTGCAGTGAAAGCTTCGCCACACAACCTAAATGTTTTTGAGTAGTTGGCTTCTGTGCTGTGCACTTTTATAGTTAGGTGAACGGGGATAGGCTTGATTCATAACTACCGGCTGCTGCTGCAGAAATCCGAGTGTGCACGGAGCGTATAGGTGCCATCACGAGCCACCAAGGCGCCCAACCGGGCTGTCTCGTGTGAAACATCAAAAGAGGCCTGCCACTGCAGACCGCTCGGCTGCCACTGCCAATCAGCTTTCACTAATTAATGCGTTAAGCCGCGAAGCTTAGATCTAATAATATTTCTCTCCAAGTTGTATCTAATAGTCCAAATCTGCAGTCACTGTCTGGTCCACAGTTACAGCGCCCGTATACCTGTGCCTAAAGTATCCAAATTGTTCCAGCTGCCACTGTGATATACGGCTGAATTATTTGCCATTGGGTCCCGAACGCCTTGTATATAAGACGCGTTCATTTTCCTCCGTCATTGTTCAACGATGCGTGTATGCACGGACACAGCAGCTGCGTATCATCAACGCTAACACGAATTCCTCGTGGCGTGTTTTCTCCGTGACGCTGCGGACAACCGCAATCTGTAGCAGTGCCCAGGCGCTAGTGAGACTACTTACTCAACCAGCTGGCCGAGGCAGCAGAACTGTATTCCTCGGTCGGACGCCCTCCGAGCGACAGCAGCTTGACTTACGTGACGATACGTGGAGCGGAAGGTAATGTCTTGCTCCTCAGCAGACGCGGTGCGAGGGTTGCGTCGTTGGCTGCACCCGAAAGCACGAGTGGAACGAAATTCAGGTGAACGGAAAGCCATAATGAATTCCGGTTCGCAAACGCCAAGAAAAAAACACGCATACATTAAAAGTGGGTAAACAGACAGATAAAAGCGGGCGTGCACACGGAATTTGGGATCTTTAAAGACTGCTGATCGATGGGTTCATGTTTAGGAACAAGGAAAAGGAAGTGCTGGTCGATAGTTGTATATAGAGTTCAGCGCATCTCTAACAGGCATTACTGCGTTATCACATACGCTCTCACAATTGCAACTGCATATTTATAAAAGAGGTTAGAGCTGAGCCTTAACTGCTCAAATGATTTTGTTAGAAGTGCAAATTATCAAGCAAATAAAAACTGCTGTCACTATCAGAAGCAACTCTAAAAGTAAGGAATAAATAATTTGACGTATACACGACCGATGGACATTCGGTAGCGAGTGAAAAGAATCAGCGCAATGACGCCACCAGAGCGGCGAAAATCACCGCGTGGTTGGCGCAGCGTGGCGCCGTGCTTTACGAACGCAGCTGGCACTTTCGTTATCGGCGTGTTCGTAATCACAGCGACGAGAGTTGCTATGGGATCAAGTGGAGCAGTCAAGATGAATATCTGGTTCTCCTCAATTACATCGTCGCTTTCTCGTCCGCCTTTGCTGAGCTTGGCACTTTCGCAGCTCGAGCGCACTGAAACCTTAGCCTAATGGCTTACCCACCGAGGGCAAGCGTCAATTACACTGCCACAAAAACAGCTGGAGATACAGCGCATAATGCTCTACGACAAGTTCAGTTGTCAGTAACGCCACGTCTAAAATACGAAATGATGATCACACCACAATTATGCGACATTAAACTAGTGGTCCGAAGGTAAGTTGATAACAACCAGGAAAATAGCAGTCGTCCCCAGTCAACCGATTCGAATCAGCAACCATGACCACAGTGACGTTTTTTTATAATAATTGGTTTTGGGGGAAAGGAAATGGCGCAGTATCTGTCTCATATATCGTTGGACACCTGAACCGCGCCGTAAGGGAAGGGTAAAGGAGGGAGTGAAAGAAGAAAGGAAGAGAGAGGTGCCGTAGTGGAGGGCTCCGGAATAATTTCGACCACCTGGGGATCTTTAACGTGCACTGACATCGCACAGCACACGGGCGCCTTAGCGTTTTTCCTCCATAAAAACGCAGCCGCCGCGGTCGGGTTCGAACCCGGCAACTCCGGATCAGTAGTCGAGCGCCCTAACCACTGAGCCACCGCGGCGGGGCATACGTTTTTTTTTTTTTCCTGTGATCAAGTTTTTAGTTGTTAGTGCTCTCCGGGAGGCATCGTCTTGCTTCCTGAGATGCAACAAGACAGTACTGTGAGGACTTTCCATCGAGAAGGCACACTACATGGGGCACAGCAAAACTCCTTCGACGACCGCTTTTCTCTGTTTTTTTTTGTCCTTCTCTTGTAGGTATCAAGAATAGTGGAGAACTGAGACAGCCTTTCAAACTGCACGAGTAACGATAAAGTAGCGCGCGTTAGCATGGCTGACTTGGTATTCTCGCACAGGCCACTAGTTGGCCAGGAATATTGGATTTGGGAACTGTGAGCGCATGGCACCATTGTTGATGTTTCAAACTCAGCAGTCACGAATAATTTTTTTTTCCGCGTTAGTACTAAGGGCTATGGTTCCGTTCATGCAGCGTCATTGTCCTTGTCGAAAAGCACAATCAAATGACGTCACGCATGCGTCATTGCAAGGAACCGAGCTGATGCGCCAGATTACTGATCACAAATTGGTCTGAAAAACACGGATGAACGCTGCGGTCTCCGTCTCCCTTTGCAGCCCTTTCTTCCCTCTCTTTCACTGTATCTGACGTGCTGAATGCCCGTCTTATATCGGGATCATAAACCATCATAGTGATCATAAGGGTTTAATAAACGACGAATAAGTGCAACAAGCAGCAAAACTCAGCAACACGCACTGCCGGAGCCGCCATTGCCACACCAGATTAACCGCAAAGACAGATGCGAGCGATGGGTTTGCAACGAGAGCGCAGCTAGCCCCCTTATGCTGATGCACATTTCTGCCCTCGCTATTATGCCTCTAAAGGCTGCACATTTCAGCTGTGCCCTAATGACGCCGTTGTATTGCATTGTGCAATGAAAACATGACTTTTATAAGCTTAGTTTTGGAATTACATAAATACCTGTTACACTGCGGCGACCTAACGCCGTGTAAATCAGCGTTTCTTTCACTCCTTTGCATGATTTGAGTACATTGCGGCAGGGCGAAATTATGGCGGCGAATTCGCAGCTCTAGATATCGAACTAAACCGCGGCGACTGCGCTGGGATGGAGACGAGACGCTAAGGCGCCCATGTGCTGTGCGATGTCAGTGCACAATAAAGATCCCCAGGTGGTCGAAATTATTCCGGAGACCCCACTACGGCACCTGTTTCTTCCTTTCTTCTTTCACTCCCTCCTTTATCCCTTTCCTTAGGCCCGTTCAGGTCTCCGCCTATATGTCACAGATACTGCGCAATTTCGTTAATAATAATAATAATAATAATAATAATAATAATAATAATAATAATAATAATAATAATAATAATAATAATAATAATAATAATAATAATAATAATAGGTTTTGGGACAAAGGAAATGGCGCAGTATCCGTCTTATATATCGTTCGACACGCGCACCGCGCCGTAAGAGAAGTGATAAAGGAGGGAGTGAAAGAAGAAAAGAAGAGGTCCCGTAGTGGAGGGCTCCGGAATAATTTCTACCACCTGGGAATCTTTAACGTGCACTGACATCGCACAGCACACGGGTGCCTTAGCGTTTTTCCTCCATTAAAACCCAGCCGCCGCGGTCGGGTTCGAACCCGGGAACTCCGGATCAGTAGCCGAGCGCCACAACCACTGCGCCACCTCGGCGGGTAAAAATTTCGTTTCCCCTAAAACCAATTTTGGACACACCCCACCGCCCGCCGTGGTGGCTCAGTGGTTAGCGCGCTCCGCTACTGATCCGGAGTTCCCGGGTTCGACCCCAACCGCGGCGGCTGCGTTTCGATGGAGGCGTAACGCTAAGGCGCCCGTGTGCTGTTCGATGTCAGTTCATGTTAAAGATCCGCAAGTGGTCGAAATTATTCCGGAGCCCTCCACTACGACACCTCTTTTTCCTTTCTTCTTTCACTCCCTCATTTATCCCTTCCCTTACGGCGCGGTTCAGGTGTCCTACGATATATGAGACCGATACTGCACCCTTTCCTTTCCCCAAAAATCAGTGTTAATATTAGACACTCCGCCGTGATGGCTCAGTGGCTTGGGCGCTCGGCTACCGATCGTTACTGGGTTCGAACCCGACTGCAGCGACTGCCCTTCAATGGAGGCGAAACGCTAAAGCGCCCGTGTGCTGTGCGATGTCAGTGCACGTTAAAGATCCCCCTGTGTCCAAATTATTCCGGAGCCCTCTACTACGGCAGCTCTTTCTTCCTTTCTTCTTTCACTCGCTCCTTTATCCCTTCCCTTACGCCACGGTTGAGGTGTCCTCCGACATGTGAGACAAAGTGTGCCATTTTCCTTTCCCCCAAAACCAATTTTCATTTGCATTTTTGCCATCCGCAGTTCCCGGGATCGAACCCGACCGCGGCGGCTGCGTTTTTATGGCGGGAAAACGCTAAGGCGCCCGTGCGCTGTGCGATGTCAGTGCACGTTAAAGATCCGCAGGTGGTCGAAATTATTCCGGAGCCCTCCACTACGGCACCTCTTTCTTCCTTTCTTCTTTCACTCCCTCCTTTATTGCTTCCCTTACGCCTTGGTTCAGGTGTCCAGCGATATACGAGACAGATACTGCACCATTTCCTTTCCTCAAAAGCAATTATTATTACTGGCGGCACATTGTATACATGGTGAAAGGTCAATTTGACATCACTCCATAATACGAGCGTATCTCGTGTTTATGGCAGCCATTCAAATTACAGGAAGCGGCCATTTCCAGTATGCAGCTGCTTTCCTCAAATTGGCAAGTCGAGCTCATTTGTTCTCATCCTACGGCTTGTAGCTTCTTTTGCTCATCACAATCATAAATAATTACGAGCCGGACACCAAAAATAGTGCTGCTAAAAATCTATTTTCGACGCCACATCAATTTCACGCCGACGCGAGAAGAGCGTCTGTGAATGACGGCGAGTGACGCAAACAGTGGCACTGATTCACACACCTGAGAGCCAATCAGAGAGGCAAGATGGCGCCTACAGGCGAATATGAATATCGAGATTTGGGCAAATGGATACTTCTGAACTAGAGCTGGTGGGACCTGCTTGTCCGCCTGAACGAGCTGGTGGGACTTCCATGTCGCCCGTCTGAACCTTAACACGCGCCCTGACCGTAGGAAATGAATACAGGGTTACGAGAAGCAGCCCAGAGGAATATCCCGCAAGTTCATCAAGGCCACTCGGGAGAGGGAAGGCATAGAAGCAAACTCACCGTGCAGGTAGTGGGGGAAGGCTAACGGCTGTGACCGGCTGCGTGCATTTCTGCGCAGGCGCTTCTCGGAGCTTAAGTATCTGTTCGCCTTTGCCACGGAGGTGGTGGTGGTCGTCACCGGCGTCTTGTCTTCCATTGGTGCTGCATGGCCACGAGGCAACGAAGCGCTTGGCGAGCTCGGCGTCCGGTGGCTGCCCAGATGGAAGTGCGGCACAGGTTGCTCCGATGGTACTGGTGCTCCGAGGCTCCGAGGCGACGAAGCGCTTTTCGAGCTCGGCGTCCGGTGTCTGCCCAGATGGAAGCGCGGCAAAGGTTGCTCCGATGGTGCTGGTCCTGCGTGGCCCCGAGTTGACGAAGCGCTTTTCGAGCTCGGCGTCCGGTGTCTGCCCAGATGGAAGCGCGGCACAAGTCGCGATGTACCGGCAGCTCTCGCTCTCACAGCAGCGGTCAGTTCCTTGACTAAGATCGTCCTGCATCGCGAGTTCGAGTCCAGAACCACTCTGATGGAGTTAAGCAGCCGACTAGGCGGGAGGGACAGTGTCGACGCACGTAGCTTGGCGGTGCGTCATGAAGGAACCGCTGTAAAGATAAGATGGCGTGCGTTCGATGTCTCGTGCCGCTCGAGCATAGAGAGCTCGAGCAGCCGACTCGAGATGATGATGATGATGATATCTTCGGGCTTAATCGACATAAACACGGCGAGGGATAGACTCGAGGAGTAGGGAGACCTCGAGACATTTTTTCCTTCTACTTCCGGTTTGTTTTGCGCGCGCGCAAGAGAACATGTCCGAAATATTTCGGGGGCTAGCTCGCGAATAAATCCAGTGCGGGCATTCATTTCACGTCTACTTCGCGGAACTTGGTGTCGACGATGTCCGCGGGCTTCTGCCTGGCCACGATAGAAGGCTTTTTTTTTTAAGTCAGAACGTCATTCATTCCAGGTTAACAAAAAATGAGCTGCGGTGCAACTTCTGCTGAATCTAGTTAGAGAGCGAAAGCTGCTGTGTATCGGGTAAGTTGACACGGCTTGGCCTGTAACCTTGAGTGCGCTCCGCACACTTGATAGGCAACGCGCCTACCCTTGCAGATGACGGTAAAATTAATGGTTGATCGCGGGAGGTTGGTCACCCAGTGAACGCCGCGGCTTAGTGGCTTAGCTCGGCTATGCCAGGATATACGTAGCGAATGCTAAGGCACAGCATGATTAGCCTTGGTTAATCTTGATTGCAAGTCCACGTTAGTCTGATTGTCTAGCTATGTTGTAGCATTAAAGGCGACACAACTGTGGTTGGGGCGCACGCGAGCTCTCGTTTTCAATCGGGCATGTTATCAGGCATGCAAAGCAGCTGGCGAAGCGAGCGGAGGCGAGCGTAGCGACGAGGAACGCGGTGTGACGTCATACCAAACAGCGGCGGCGGCGAGCCGCGCGGTGTGACGTCATGCCAGATGGCGCGGCGAGCGCGCAATGCGCAGTAACCGTCTCACATATCTCCATGGGCACCCGAACCACGTCGTGAAGGAAGGAATAAAAGATGGAGGGAAAGAACATAAAAAAAAGTAAAAATCGAAAGTTGCATTTTGAGACAAGGCGCGTTCTGTGGCTTGGTGCTACTAGTGGCGCATGCGCAGTTGTGACTAGGGAGCGAGGGAGAGAAATGCGCCATGTGTCCTCACTGCTCCTCGCGCATGCGCAGCACGGCTCTCCAGGAATCACGCGAAACTGCTCAACCTGCGGCCAGTAAAGCTTTCGCTTTAAACATGAAGATGGAGAAGAGCAAGAGAAGCAGATCGAAAGTATACAAAGATTTCTGTGAGAGTACTAGTAAGTAAGAGGCGAAAACAGAGGAAAGAAGGGACGCTTGCAGTTCCTGGTTTACCATTGCGATGTACGCCGTGGTTTTTTGTGCTAGCACAAAATTATTGTTTTCAAGTGAAGCTGAAAAAAGATTTGTTGTTGTTGTTGTTGTTGTTGTTGTTGTTAGCCTATCAAAAGATATTTAAAAGCTGAAGAATATTCGACAAGGAAGAATGCGGTCGAGATTCAATGCGCACAATTCCAGTTCCGCAGCTTCCGACACCTGACGCTTGTTGGCGTGCCCATTGTGGGCGTCGCTGCCATTAACAGCGCTGTAGTCGTCCTTTTCTACACATTTCGCTCGTCGTCTGCTACACCTCCGAACGACAGGCAGTGCCACGCCCATAGCTGCACGACACTACGGTACGCACAATAAGGTTGAAAAGAACATGATAATAAACGAGGAGCGCTTCTACTGTTATGTTTTGTGTGTGTGATGCGATCCAAGCACTTTAGTTTCTCACTACGTTTTTTCGTCGGTTATAGCACTTTACACTATTAGATGTAACGACAGCACTGTTTTAGTGTACAAACATCCAGCTGTGCACTGTCATGCTGCGCGCTGATGACACGAACCCCAGGCGATGCAAAGGAAGGTGATCGACCAGTGCTCTTTGATTTCCTTGGCTGCAACTTCTGAGGAGTTCTGCCTCCAGTGCCTGGACCTCTCTCTTCCTTCTCCCTCGCGGAATTTGACCGTAGTATCTGCTCCCATTTATCGAGTGGCTGTCATCGTGAGGTCATTCGAAAAAATGATTATCAGCGGGGTCTTTTCTGTTGCTACTTGTGCAGCCGGACGCAAAGCAGGATGGCACGTGTAACACTCACTTCAAGTCACCAAGTGCACAGATTTCACCACAAGGAGGTTTTTCACAGTCACTACGAGCACCTTTCACGCAAAAGCCAGCCTGGAAATCTGATTAGCCTGTCGCAACTGCAACGAGCGAAGCTCCCGCGACAGCAGTCTGTGCACGTTAAAGATCCCCAGGTGGTCGAAATTTTACGGAGCCGGCCACTACGGCACCTCTTTCTTCCTTTTCTTGTCCCTCCTTTATCCCTTCTCTCATGGCGCAGTTAGGGCGTCCACCGAAATGTGAGAGTTAACGCGCCATTTACTTTCCTCGAAAACCACTTTTGAATTTTTATTCCGATTACTAATCGAAACCTGCACACATTTCTTATTATGTAAATAGATTGTGTATATTACCTCTAACTATATATCCTCTCTTCCTATCCTCAATCGCCACTTTCATTTCATTTCTTATTCTGTCTGCTATCCTTTATTTCTGCTGCCCCAGCAAAGGTGCTTCAGTATCGATGGCAGATGCCGGGGCTAGCAAAAATCTTATCCTTCCATTTTATAAATACTTTGATAAACCACAACCACCACTACTAATTCCGAAGCCGTCTACTACGGCACTTTTTCTTCCTTTATTCTTTCACTAACTCCATTACTATGGCGTGGATCGGGTATCCACGGATTTATGTGAGACAGTTACTGCGTCATTTCCTTTCCTCAAAAATATAATTTTCAATTTTTACTCAGAAGTCACCCACATGACCACCTCTTTTTTCTTCTTTCACTCGCTCCTTTAACCCTTTCCTTAAAGCGCGGTTCGGGTGTCCGGCGACATATGTGAGACAGTTACTGCGGCATTTCTTTTGCTCAAAGCCAATTTTCATTTCTTCCTTTTCAAATTTCAAATGCTTTTAAAAACTTATGTAGCTCATAGAAAATGTGTGTCTTACTTAGAAATTGTGAAGTCCCTTGAAGTAAATAAAACTTCACTCTCTCTCTCGATCCGAAGCTGACGGTATTGTTAGATCCACGCCGAAAGTCAGATTTAGATACTACGGGCTCGGCCCTAAAATGGTTTGACTCATTAAAAGAGAGAGAAAACTTTATTGGCGCCAAAAATTGGTCGATTCAACGGGAGCCGGGTGTCTTCATGTTGAAGTTCCGAGTCTTCCAGGGGTGGTTGACTCATTAAGCGAGAGTCCACAAGGAGCATTGGAGGGTGGCCCAAGGGACACCAAGTGTTGCTGGCGGCCGGACTCATGCAGTAATGAGCAGCTCAGCAGTATGTGGTCGGTGCTGGTAGGGACCATGCAGGACGAAATGAGAGAGGTACGGGAAAGGGGTTAGAGGAATGGTTATGGATAATCAATTGAAGGTGCGGATAGAGGAGTGTGATACTGGTCACTGGGCACGGCACCAACCACCGAAGTTCGCAATTAGGCCTGCGAAATCTCTTCCCTCGTGTCGCCATTCAAGCACAGACTGTTCGACACAACTTATAAGCGCCTCTAAGTTCGAGGCAGCGCAGATCGCGCACGTTTCAGACTTGCTGGCCCCAGCCGTGGCCCTGCACAATAGAGAGGTTGTGCCACGTCCCGGAGTGACTTTTCAACTGCGGAAGAGACCGGTTTGAGTTCTCGAGAGCGTTGGAATGAGACGCTGCGTACACAACGTGCCGAGGAAACGAAGCTTTCGCAATACAACTAGGGTTAACTAGAGCTATACCCCAGCCAGCTGATGATGATGATGACGTTACATTAAATTCTAATTCAAAAATACTTGAAATCCTTTACCTTGAAGCTTGTTAGATGCGAATCAATAAATACCGTATAATCAATTGAAGGTGCGGATAGAGGAGTGTGATACTGGTCACTGGGCATGGCACCACTGGGCACGGCACCAACCACCGAAGTTCGCAATTAGGCCTGCGAAATCTCTTCCCTCGTGTCGCCATTCAAGCACAGACTGTTCGACACAACTTATAAGCGCCTCTAAGTTCGAGGCAGCGCAGATCGCGCACGTTTCAGACTTGCTGGCCCCAGCCGTGGCCCTGCACAATAGCGACCATATCGAGCACGCAGTTGAAAACCCGCCGCTGTGGCTCAGTGGTTAGGCGCTCGGCTCCTGATCCGGAGCACCTGGGATTGAACCCGAGCGTGGCGGCCGCGTTTCGATGGAGGCGAAACGGCGGGGGCCGGTGTGCTGCGCGATGTCAGTGCACGTTAAATATCCGCAGCTGGTCGAAATTATCACGGAGCCCTCCACTACGGCACCTCTTTCTTCCTTCTCTTAGTCTCTCCCTTATCCCTTCCTTTACGGCGTAGTTATGCCTCCATTGAGATATGTGAGAAAGTTAGTGCTCCATTTCCTTTCCTCAAGAACTAATTTTCAATTTTTATTCTGAAGCCCTCTGCTACGGAGTTTTTTTCTTCCTTTCTTTTTTAACTCCCTCTTTTATCCCATTCCCGTACGGCGGTGGTGGTGGTGGTGAAAACATTTATTACGGATGAATAGGAGGTATGTTTGGATCAGCCCGTAAGGGACCGATCCGTACAAGCACTAGGTGGAGGTCCCTAGTATGGGACCCCAGTGGCGGTTGCCGCCGCCCGGGCGCGCCCGACTAAGGCTTGTTGGGCCTGTAAGTCGTGGCAGCCGAGCAGGGTCGCCTCCCAGTCCTCCCGGGTTGGGTTGGGGATGGGGGAAATAGCGGGGTTGAAGGGGCAGGCCCAAACCATGTGATAAGTGTCAGAGGACACAGCACTACAGTGTGGGCAGCTGCCACTAAAGGAGGGGTCAAAATGTTTTAGCGCTGCCGGGCACAGCAATGTATTGGTGAGAAGGCGGAGAAGGAGCCGCTCATCCGCCTTCTTCAGGCCTTTACATGGACTGGGGTAAAGGCGATGACAATTTTGATAATATGTTGTAATATCTTTGAATGTATAGACCGGATTAAAATCGGGTTCCTGATCGGATGGGGAGGAGAAAACAGCCCGGTGAGAGAGCGCGCGGGCGGCTGCGTCTGCTGCCTCGTTTCCTGCCAACCCCTGATGAGCAGGGGCCCATATGAGGTAACGGTGTGAGGGGTCCGTATCCCGTATGCAATTTTGGTATATTCGATAGGCTAGGAAGGGAGTGCAGCCTTGTTCGACGTTCCGACAGGCCCCTCGCGAGTCGGTGATTATGTATTTTGAATTGGAATGTGAGGCCGCGAGAGCAATCGCGACCTCTTCTGCTTGTGTTACACTGCGGGCTCTGAAAGTTAGGGCGTTAACTGTGTTGCTGTTGTGAACTACCGCGGCCGTGTACCATCCCCCGTGGTGAGGGCCAGAGGCGTCCACGTAGTAGACACCTGTTTTGTTGCCATAATATCGGGCTAGCGCTTCCGCTCGTGCCAGGCGCCGACCATTATGGTCTTCGTGTGACATGTTTGCTGGAAGAGGCCGCACGTGGAGGGCACGTCTCCACAGTTCCGGGATGCGAAACCTGTCTTCCATTGGAGGGGTTTGTTGGATATGGAGTCGAGCAAGAAGGCGGCGACCCGACTCCGCTAGCGACAGGCGCGTGTACTGGTTTGTAAGGTGCGCCTCCCGGAGCTCCCGGAAAGTGTTCACCACCCCAAGAGCCATACGCCGGCTGTTTGAAGTAGTGATGGGGAGGTCAAGGGCACGTTTAACAATTTTGCGAAGGATGACCTCAAGGGCGTCCTCCTCTTGTTTCCGTAGGTGGAGATAAGGAGTCGAATAGAGAATTCGAATAGTTACGAAGGCGTTTGCCAGCCGCAAGGCATCCTTACTTCGTAACCCTCCGCGTTTGTTGGAAACCCGGCGGACCATGCGGCCCACCTGGTCCCCCATTTACGGAGTTTGGCCAATGTAGTGTCTGGCCGCCTGTGTTTGTGGATGTAGAGTTAGAGTACCCGTATCTCATCACTTTCGCGTATGGGACCGCTCTCAAGAGAGAGAGATATTTTAGTTGTGCACTTCTGTGAGGGGCGGAGGTGCACAAATTCTGATTTTTGATGGGAACATTGAAGACCGCAGCGGCGGGCGTAGCGGTCTACTATCGTCGCCGCTGTTTGCAGGCTGGTTTCAATGTCTCCTGTGCTGCCCTGTGTGGCCCACAGAGTGATGTCATCGGCGTACAGGGCGTGCTGCACGCCGGCGACACCACTCAGCTGGGCCGGCAGGTGCATCATGGCCAGATTAAAGAGCAGCGGGGAAAGTACCGCGCCTTGAGAGGTTCCCCGCGTGCCGAGTAGGTAAGGACCATGTTCTCTATCTTGAATTCGAATGTAGGATTGACGATCCATTAAAAATTGGCTTATGTATTAGAATGTGTTGAGGCCACAGTCGGTGTGACTTAGGTTAGTGAGTATGATCTCATGTGTTACATTGTCAAATGCCCCTTTAAGATCCAGGGCGAGTACTACCCGGTCATTATGGGGGCATTCGAGGGTGTCAAGGACTTCCCGATTGAGTTGCAGGAGGACATCCTGTGCGGATCTGTGTGGGCGGAATCCGAACATGGTGCTCGCAAAGACTTGTTTGTGTTCAAGATATGTAGATAACCGATCCCGCACCATCGTCTCCATTAGTTTGCCCACACATGAGGTGAGAGAGATGGGGCGGAGGTTATCTGTGTCAATTGGTTTGCCAGCTTTAGGAATAAAAGTCACCAAAGCCGGTTTCCATTCGATTGGCAGGGGGGTGTCCCCACGCCAAATCGCATTGACGTATTCCAGGAGGGACTGGTATGCCAAGTCGGGCAGGTTCGTCAAAAGCTTGACGGTGACCTTATCCCGTCCTGGCGCAGTGCCCCGTTTCATTTTGGCGAGAGCCGCCCGCAGATCATGGAGCTGGAAAGGTTGATCCAGCTCCGTGTTCTCTCTGCCTGCATAAGAGTACGCAGATCCACGGGGGTCTTGGGCTGTACACAGATACTGGTCCCGAAGTTTCTGTGCCAGTTGAGTCGTGTTGCCAGGAAAATGGTGCATGGCTCGCTGCAAATGTTTTTGTGTTTCGGTTCGTGTTTGGGTTGGGTCGAGTAGGGCTCGAAAGAGACACCAAGTGTTTCGGCTGGACATTTGTCGCGCGGCCGTGTTGCATCTATCTACCCAGTTGGAGTCGGCGAGTTGGGCCGCGTACTCTGCCGCTTTGTGGGTAAGCTCGGCAATTCGAGCTTTAAGCTTTCTGTTGTGTTTCTGGCGTCGCCAACGGCGGACGAGGCTGCGACGGGCTTCCCAGAGGTGTAGAAGGTGGTTATCCACGTCCGTGACCGCCTCTGAGAGCTGGATGTGTGTTTCATGCGAGGAAAGGTGTGCCAGCAGCTGTTGGGACCATGCTGTGTAGCCTTGCGCGGAAATGGGTGTATTATCAAGTGAGTTAAAATTTTGCCTGAATTTCGTCCAATCTGGAATATGGGCTTGTGTTCTGGGACGCTTGAGGGGGCGTGTGCGTAGTGTAGTGTTAATGATGCAGTGGTCGCTACCGAGGGTCTCCTCGGTTTGAGCCAGTCTGCGTGTTGTATGTTGCGAGTGAAGGTTAAGTCCGGACACGTATCCCGTGTCACGGAATTTCCTAGCCGGGTTGGGTGGACAGGGTCCGTGTGGAGGGTGAGGCCCAACGTGGACGCAAGCTCCGCCAGCTTACGCCCGCGTGACTCCTCTTTGCGATACCCCCATTGCTGACTGGGAGCGTTAAAGTCGCCCACAATAAGCAGGGGATCGCGGCCCGCTACTCTTAGCGCGCGGCTAAACAGGTCCGCAAAAATCACTCGCTTTAGTTTGGGAGAGCAGTACACGTTGAGTATATGCAACGGTGGGTCCCTGCGGCGGACTGGTAGGAGGGTCACCATTACATAAGAGTACTCTAGTGGGAGGTCGAGATCCACTAGATTTGCTGTGTAGTCTTTGTGGACAAGAAGACAAGACGCGGGATCCTGTTGGAACGTCGTGTAATTTGAAATTGTGGCGCCCAGGCCTGGCTCTTGGAGGGCAACCACGGCTGGTAAGGACTCGAAATTTTCAAGGTAGAGGCGGAAATTGGCCTGTTTAGTGCGGTCCTAAAAGCCTCTACAGTTCCACTGTGTTATTCAAGTTGACATGGCCGAATTGGAGATGGCGGAATTCCTTTGATTAAGGTGTCTCGCCATGATTTAAAATTCTTGGGGGGGAGGAGGAGGGATTGGCTGCCTCAGAGCCAGCTACTTGCGCCATCAAGGGGGTGATGACGGAAGGAGCGGGGCAGCTGTCCTCATTGTCCGAATCAATAATCAGACGGGTGAATTTTGAAGGGCGGGATACGTCCCTAATGGGTCCCGTCCGACGGACGAGGCGGGGGTTGTCCGAGATGTGTTTTGAGACCACCGCGGGGACGGCAGATTTGACCTTTGTCAAGATCTGGTCCATGGCGGTCTCGATCATATATCGCAATTTAGAGGTTAAGCGCTCCTCCATCGCAGAGATGGCTGTCACGAGGGCAGGCGAGATCTTCGCGTCGCTCTCCATTGCGTCCGAGTTCTGCGGGCTCGGTGCGGCGGACGCCAATTTTGATTCTAAATTTTGAATTTTGTTGAGCAAAAGCTCATTCTGTGCCCGGAGCACGTCTATCTGTTTTTTGTATTCCGCGTCGAGTGCGGAGACGGTTACGGGGGAGGGTGAGGGATGGGAGGAAGAGGAGGCGATCTCAGCCCAGCTGCTCACCTGTTTGTGGTGTTGAGGCGCTGATGCCCGGGCGTCGGCAGCGCCAATTGTCTTGAGGGCCGGGAAGTGGCCAGTGTCTCTGCCGCTGGGTGGTGGAGGCGCCGTCTTCTTCCCGGGCGCTGGTTTCACCGACGGTGAAGAAGGTGACGATGTCTTGTGGTCGGTGCCGTGAGCACCACGCGGCGTTCCGCCACCGGCACCTGGTTTTGAATGACTTGGCTGCTTGCCAGGTCGCTGGTTTTTTGGCACCTCTGGGCGCTTAGCCTTGGGGCCATGCATATTGAGCTGCCGGAATTTTCCCGTGCAGTCGCGGGAGTTGGTAGCGTGGGCTTGCCCACAGACTGCACAGGACAGACTGCATTCATGCTGCGCCTTGACTCCGTCGACGGTCGGCGCCGTTTGGCCACACAGGCCGCACTTTTCATCCGGGCAGGGGCAGGTGTCCGCCCGGTGGCCCACAGTGCCGCACCGCACGCAGGCTGGAATGGTTCTCTTGTACGGACGCACAAGGGTCACCTCAGAGTTGGAATGCACATATCGCGGCACCACTTTTCCCACGAAGGTGAGCGACGCGACGTCGGATTTGCCAAGCTTGCGGTTATCGGCAAGCTCTCCAGCACGCCAATGGATCTTGTTTTGAAGGGACTCACTGGTCTCGTGCTTGGCCACGGTGATGACGCCGCGGCACACGTCTCCAGTGAGTTTCAACTGGCCGTACATGGAGAGTTGGCCCTTCGGTGATGCTAGTTGAAAATCCCGCAGAAGCTTGTCCGCGACGTGCGGCTCTCTGGTGCCTGCGACGATCAGGTTTTGCTCCCATGTGGGGAGCAGGCTGAGGGATGCTGCGGCCTTGGCGCCCAGGTAGTCCGCGAACGCTGCTCCCAGCTCGCCATGTTGGTAGGCATCCCTGAGAGCGACGGTCACCCGGGGCTTCAGGATGATGACGATGTCTTCTGGATGAAGACGCGGCAGTGGCTTTGGTTTCCAAGAGGGTCCGGTCTTAGACTGGGCCCCTCCGTGAAGCGCTGCAGCGCGCGCAGCAGCGCTGTGCCGTGTTGAGCGGCCTGCCGACGTGGCGTCCGCTTTCTTGGAGGCGGCGTTCCGCTTGCGGGAGCGGCGTTCCACTAGTTTGAAGAGCCTGGGGTTCTCGATGGGCGCAGAATCCGGACTCTCAGGTGTTGGAGCTGAAGGAACCTCGGACCAGGCCATGGCGTCCGGGTCGTAGCCGCGTTGTACTTTTTGGGCAGCCATCTTGACACGGGTGGGCGACTCACTCACGGCCGAGCGTCGGCGTAGGCGTTAGGCCTAGCGCCGTCGCCACGAAACGCAAGTGAGGATCGGCCCTAAAATGCGTAAATGTTGCCCCACCTGTGTGTGAGTGGTGTCCACAGGTAGCTGTCGACTTCGCGAACACAGACGCGGCTGTGTTGACGGGGTTCCGGCCGAGGAACCGTGGCTCCAGCCAAAAGTTGGTGGAGACGATGCGCTGTATGTCCACTCGATTCGCGCGCTCACAGCGCCACCCCCGTACGGCGCGGTTCGTGCGTCAGCAGGGATATGTGAGACAGCTACTGCGCTGGTGGGTCAGCTCAGGTTAACACTGTTCGAAAGCGAAAAGCTGCATCTCCCTGGCTCTGTTCGTGGTCGAACGACTGGCGGCCTTCACGGCAGGCACCGCATCGAACCCACCTATCCTTATGCTGAACGCATCACAGTGCACCGGCGTTTTATGCAGGACCCATCTTGATGCCCTGCGCATGCAATTCCCGCAGAGGCTCTCCCGCTCCGTACTTCTACAAGTCAAAGATGTACTTCTATAAATAAAAGAAGGAGTTTTAAGTAACGTCCCTAGGGACGGAGAGAACGTAATAATGGCACTGGATACGAAAGGAGCTTTTGACAACGTAAGCCACGGAGCCATCCTGACAGGCCTGGACGACCCGAACTGCGGCAGGAGGGTCTTCGGTTACGTCAAAGCTTTCCTCTCAGATAGAACAGCGACGATAGGGCTGGGAAAACTCCGTTCGGAGAAGTTCCACACCCCTAACAAGGGAACTCCCCAGGGCTCAGTCATCTCACCTACGCTTTTTAACGTTGCAATGATCAGCCTTGCAAAACAACTTAAGGAAGTCGAAGGAACACACCATGCCATGTATGCCGACGACATCACCATCTGGACAAATACAGGCTCACTAAAAGAAAAGGAAGAAAGACTACAGGAGGCCGCGACCTGCGTAGAGAACTACGTAAAAGCGAGAGGGCTAGCATGCTCCACCGAAAAATCGGAACTGCTCAGAGTCTGGAGAGGGAAACAAAACCGCACAGTCCCGAACAGCGACGAGCTTAGGCTCAACGTCTAGAGGGAAAACCCATACCAGAGAAAACACTCATAAGAATCTTGGGCAAGTGGATACAATCAAACCAGCGGATTACACATGCGCTTGCTCTACTCAAAGCTTCCACACTTCAAGTTGCCCGCATGATCACGCGCGTCTCCCATAAACGCCCGGGCATGCGAGAAGAAGACATGCTGAAGGTGGTCAGGAGCTTTGTGATCAGCCGAGTCACCTACAGTCTTCCATACTACAACCCAATCAAAAGCGAAATCCAACAGATTAATTCGTATATACGCAAAGCATACAAACAGGACTCCATCTACCGCAATGCACATCCATAGAGAAGCTTTAACACTAGGACTTCATAACAACTTTGAAGCACTAAGAGAGGCACAACACGTCGCCCAGTTGCAGCGACTACAGCAGACTTCGTCTGGCAGGGAGCTTCTGCAGAAGTTGGGAACAGCGAACCACGACAATCCCGGACGGAATTCGGGGCACAATTAGAGTGACCCCATCCCAAAGAACAAGGACCCCAACCTACACGAAGAACGTAGAAAGGCGAGAGCCGAGTACATCCAAAAATCACTAGCCCCCCAGGCAACAACGATGTATGTGGACGCAGCCACATACTCCATAAGGACGGGACAAAACAACCCCAACGTGGTAGCGGCTGTGATAAACTCGGGCATGCGGGAAATCATCAGCGCGTCGCTAAAGGGACTGTACGGTAGTCGAATGTGAAGAAGTGGCCGTCGCTCTAGCGGCAGCGTAGGGCTACCGGACTAAGCGATTCTTAAAAATACTAACCGACTCTCAAACGGCATGCCGAAAATTCATGTTAGGCAGAATAGGTCATAGAGCGCTCCGCATACTCCGCTCTGGGGACCGACCCAAACAAGGCACAGAAGAAGAAGAACCAATAAAACATACGATAGTATGGACGCCGGGACACGCGGGAGTGGAAGGCAACCAAGCGGTCGGCAGGGTAGCTCGAGGGTACACTTTTTACCGAGATCTCCACACAAGCGACCTCGAGGAAGCCGAACATATCGCTAGAGATTACTCGGCAATCTTAAACCACTACAAGGGCTGCAGGAAACGGTAACCCCCACCACATAAATCTCTCTCCAGGGAAGACGCCGTCGCCTGGAGGCTGCTACAAACGGGCTCATACCCGAATCTAAATACACTCAACCAAATACAACCCACACAATACACAGACAAATGCCCATGGTGCCATGAAACACCCACGCTCTATCACATAACGTGGGCCTGCCAGAAAATAAAGGTGGCAGCAAAAATACCAAACCCGAGTGCGGAGCAATGGAAAGGACTGCTCTCCAGCGACCGTCAGGACGTCCAACTTGGGCTAATCCGGCGAGCACAGCTGGCAGCGGCATCCAGTGGAGCCCTGAACTAGGGGCAGACGACCATTGCTAAGACGGACGACACATCTGACTCCGCCAAATTGCTCACCTACTCTCTAGAACTCAATATACGTTTTCCTTCCTTCCTTCCCGCTCCGCACGGTCAAGGTTAGTGACGTCACGGAGGGAATAGGCAGCACACCTAATGGTGGCTGCCGATATGCGGCACCGCGGCCGTCGACCACTAAGGACACCGTCGCACCCGACGTGCCGCCGAAACACGGAAACAGCTGAAGAAGTTGCGATAGCGATTGCTTGCGTTGAAATGGAAGCCTATTATATAATTAGCGATAGCAATACGGCCATCAGTAATTTTGGAAAGGGTACGATCTCGCCGGAAGCGGCAAGGATTCTGGCAAGTAGACGGCTAAACACAAAACTAGCCTAATTTGGACTCCTGTGCACCGTCCGTTCCTGGCAACGATGCGGTGCACGTGTTAGCCCGGGCTCTCTACTTTCGAGGAACTGTGGAGCCGCCCGACTGCCTGAACATTGACGAGCGTCTGCGAAATTATACGGAGATTGTCGAAAATTATATGTTACAGAGAAGACTAGTGCCACCACCTGGATAAAAGTGTAAACAATAGGGAGGTAATTGCATGGCGGCGCCTCCAAGCTGAGATCTTCGTAAACTTGGTCTGGGCATATCATGTTCAGAAGATGTCTGACAAAACGATAAGTGCAAGTACTGTCGGGCGAGAGGGACCCTCGACCACATAATCTGGGATTGCGCTAGCTCCCCAGGGGCTAAAGCAAATATAAATTGTACAGAAACCTGGGAAGCCCTGCCGCGGAGCAAGGTTTCTGCTCCAGAGCAACAAGCCATCCGCCTGGCGGAAGAAGACGCGAGTTGAGACTTCTTTGCCTGCTTCTAATCGCGGAGGTCCCGGCCCCCGTCGCCACAGCCTGCGTACCGGGAACAGGGAGTTGGGGGCCTCCTTATCTCATGGCAAAATAAAGTTGCTATCATCATCATCAGACAGCACACCTGCGCTGCATCCTTTCCTCCTTTCCGCAACGCGGTGATGGAGCGCACATCTGCCGCTCTCCACGGCAGGCGTCGCATTGATCACACCTAAGCCCTCCACTACGGCACCTCTTACTTCTATCCTTACGGCGGGCTTCGGGTGTGCACCGATCCTGCATATGTCCTATCATCTGCGTCGCAGTGACGAAGAGACACTTAATAGCATCATTAGAACAGCATACAAGGCGGCCCTTGGCCTGTCGGCATACGCCAACCCAGATCGACTGCTGACGCTGGGAATTTTTAACACGCTCGCTGAGTTAATCGAAGCCCATAAGACGGCACAAGTGACTCGCTTGTCGCGCACCCTTGCGGGACGCGTTATTATCGACAAACTCTACATCCACCCCGCTGAGGAGGTATGTGCAACATCACATTTATAGGTCGAAATTACTAGTAGACTAGTTGCCAAACCATGCGGTAGCCAAGAACATATAGGACTCACTGTGTTTCTTCCACTTCCCTTGTTCGGTTCGAGCACCAAGGGATTATGGTTAAGTAGGGTTTTTCGCTACCTTCATGAATACATTACTGAAACTTGTAGGTTATCTTGTTAACTGTACATAAAAATCGGTAGCATGTCTAAAAAGTCTGTTTTAATATATTCCTCATACTTTGTTTAACTTGGTTGAATTCTTCTACATCTAAAATAATTATTTTTTTCTAGTTTCAGTCATTCCACTATTTTACTTCGCCGCATCATGTCTTTTTTGACCCGCGCAAATACTTCCTCGGCGTTCGCCACCGTACCTTGGCCATACCCCCGAGTGTGTATGTGCCATGTTTACTGAGGTGAAGGAGAAGAGGTGGCGGCAGGACAAGAAAACTTCTTTTTTGAACAAAATTTGTTCAAAAATTCTTGCTAGGATCTCATCGACTGCGTTGCTAAATATTAGAATATTTTCTTGTCTACGAATTATTACATTTCTACATGGTAATTCTTTTTAAATCCCTTTCTTATTTTTTAATCAAAACTCCTACCCTTTTCTGTACATGCCCATCTTGAGGCAAAATCCACCGGCGTTGTTTTGCCGCGTGCTTTGTGTCTTAATTTACTGAGTGCAGATGAATAGCAACCTCTGCGTCCCTGTTCTTGGCCGACCCCCAGTGTGGGTATGTGATGTCCTTGGAAAGACTAACAACAACAAGATCAGGAAAACAAGAAATAATCTATCGTTCCGTGTTCCCCGCATAGCGGGCACAATAGGGAGGCCGCCAAACCAGACCTACGTTGGTAGAAATTTAAATGGGGTAAGCGACAATTTATACGCGTGAAAGAAACCTCAAGCTTGCGCTATCGCCACACTTTATTGTGCCACGGGAAGATAATATGCTGCTAGTTCGGAGAGCAAGTAGCGCTGAGGCTGCTAATTCTTTCAATAGCAGATACCTGCGGAATCTGGCCGCTGTAATATATGCGCAGGGCGGAAGAAGGATCATGACTGGGCCATGAAGAGATACCTTCGCCAGTGTATCTGCCACCTCATTTAAATGAATTGCAGTGAGCCCAGGTACCCAAACCAACCGTAATGGGCAGGCATGAGGTTGTACCGAAAATGCGGGGTAAGCGGAGTGCCTGTGACTCTGTATGTAGGGTTCGGCGCGCTGTCGCATCTTTTTGTACATGTGTTGCGAATATTCTGCGAGAGGGCAGTGACCTAGGTTGCGCTCCGGTTTTGTTTTATTTTGTTTTGCTTTGGCGCACGCCATTAGAAGGGGACTCATGTCTTTTTGGTTAGT
The DNA here is from genome assembly GCF_052857255.1 of Amblyomma americanum. Lineage (NCBI taxonomy): Eukaryota > Metazoa > Arthropoda > Arachnida > Ixodida > Ixodidae > Amblyomma > Amblyomma americanum. Next base: position 316,672,211 of record NC_135497.1, on the reverse strand, counting down.
TTCCCCATTCGTCCTTGCGGTTTCCTTCGCCGCTCCGGACGGCGGGGCTATCTGCCGGGCTCGACCTTGGACCCCTGTCCCCTTTGCGAAGGATTGCGAGACCACCTAGGGAGGAACTCGGGGGTATGGGAAAACGCTGACATCAGTTCTGAGCTTTCCTATTCGTCAAAACTGATGAGCCGCAGTTAGCAGTTTATTTTTACGTGTGGAAAGGGGCGTGGGCATCTTCGGGGTGTACCCGCGAAGGGAGCCGCGCCAGTGTGCTTTTGTCGCTAGCTACTCCTAGCTGGCAGGCGCTCGGTCTGGCCGAGTGCGGAGGGAGTGACCGTTGAGAGCTGGTGCAAGGCGCGCCAGTTTGACTGTTGGGACGCGGTGTCCCTCGCCTCTGTGCAGGCGGTCGGCTAGGCCGGCCGCGGATAGTTGTGGCCGTATACTGACTTTTGTGTCTACACATCTGTAAATAGCCTGTATAAAAGTTCGTTTCTCACTAAATCCCTTCGCCTGCAAGTCATATCATCGAGAAGCCTTCAAGCGGTGCATCCAGTTTCTAGAAATCACCGGACCAACACCACCGGCAAACCTTTTACTCTGTACACGCTGTTAGAGAGAAACAGAGGGATAATGAATCCGTCATAATTGTGGCAGAAGAAAAAGAGCTTTTTAACCTGCGAAAATTTAAGCCAGGGCAGCTGAAGAAAATTCTAACAAATGAATGGGTGTGAAGTCGGGAAGACGGAGTGAGAACACCCGTTACGTCAGCTAGGTGTAAGTTTGTCTTCTACGGTTGTTCTGTCTCTTGGTACTTCTACCCTAGGACATAGTAACAGGAATGTGCTCTTCGCCGTTCAAAGTTTCCTTTAAGGCACGAAACGGCTGCCATCCAGAAATCTTCCTAAATTCCACCTTCTTGCTATTGATGTTCAAAATCCACCTGTAATTAAAACATCTCAAACAGTGCCCGTATAGCCTAGTTCCTATCTTTAGTCACCACTCTGCCAGTTTCCAATTTTTTGTTAATTTAAACACTGAATCTGCAGTTTTTTAAACCTTAAACCGTTTTTGGGCACCTTTCAGTAGCTGCCTGTGTCTTGATAAATCTCCCGCAGTGAGCACGCGCCGTTAACTTGTTGAGGAAAGCAACAGCAAACAATAAAATAGGAAGAAAAAGAGTTTCATTTACGGGGCCCCCTAACAGCAAGGCGCTAACAAAAATCAGCATTGCCATTCCATTGACCAACTGTTAACATCTAATGGAATCAACAACTAGTCAACAAAAACGGAATGCTTGTCGACTACAGTAAACAGCAGGCAATGAAATTTATATTAAACTTAGCCAACACTGTCAGTGCCATTGACGGCAATCAACGGTTGTCAATAAATTTTATACATACCTTGTCAACAAAGTTGATGCAGTTGACTGCATTCAACGGGCCTCAACAAAATTTATGCTTAACCTTGTCAACACTATCGATGCTGATGACTTCATTCGGCAGCTGTCAACAAAGTTTGTACTCAGCTTTATCAACACTGTCGATTCTGCTAACAAAAATCAGTGAGTTTCCACAAGATTTATATTCACCTAGTCAAAAGCTGTGTTTTTAAACACGCTTTGAATTACATAAGCACACTGTGGGCAAACTAAGCCGCATATATATTTAAATTAGGTATTCAAGGAGCAATGCCTAAATATATCAAAACCTTTTATTAGCGCTCAAGTAGGCTGAAACAGGCCTGTTCTTTTCTCTTGGGAAAGACTATCAGTATTTTGCTGATTCTTGAAAAGGATGAGGTGTGATCATGCGTCATGTATAAAAGAGCCCCATGGATGTGTTACATTTAGTTAGGCGATTTCCATAAATCTGTCCTTGATCATGCAATTCTGTTAGCTTTAATGCATAATTCAATGTTCTTTTGTTCATAGGTCCAAAGTAAGACACTCAGTCATATCACAAAAACCAAAAGAAGATCCTTGCCCATTTAAAAATGCCAGATGTAAATTACAGGCGATATCTTTAAAAGCTATATATCTTTTGTGCCCGCAGCTTTGTCTTAGTCGCTGCATTATGCAGAACTGTCTTCTAGCCAAGTAAGACATAATGACAGATTGAAATTTTTTGAAAGTCCACCAACAATCTTTATTTGAAATATTGGAAATATAAGAGTTGGAAGAAGATTCTGTGGCAGAAGATGACGATACGAGTCACTTCTGGCCTCTGGTCAGTGCTGTTCAAATACAAAGATCTATGCATCACATGGAAAAAAGTAAGTGTTGCTGCCACATGATCAAAATGGTAAAGAAAGATTTAAAAATTAACAGATAATTGTTCACTGCTAGAGGTGAATGTAGATAGCAAAGGTTACAGGGACAGCCATACTAGAGCACAAATAGAACGAAAAAAATAAGTGCCCAACTCATGGACATTTGCTTGCCCAACTAATTACACATGCCTATATTGCAAAAAAATAGACACGTATAATATAGAAATTAAATACCACACTGGTTTGGTGTGTGCTGGTGTACACGTCTTAGTGTGTTAGTGTGCTGTGATGTGCACTCCAGGGTGGGTTGGTGTGTTCTAGTGTGCACACCAGACTAAAGTGCACATCAGAGCGCTGGTGTGTGGTAATGTGTACATCAGAGAGATGGTTGTTCTTGAGCATGCAACACTGGCCACAGAAGCAAATTTATTCGCTCTGTTTGGATCATGAGCAGCTCAGCATAATTATAAAATAGATATGTAAACAATTTCTGCACACCACAAAATAATAATTGCATTATATCAAAATAATTATGTCTAATACAACGGCGGTTTACACAGTCTCTGTAGGAAATCTTACGAATGAAAACGCCACGTTAATGCCACCTCGAGTGCCTTTGAGGGTCTGATTATGGTATGGTCATTAGACGACACTGTGGCGCGAAGCGCCTTAGTCTAACTGCAATTTTGAAACAGTTCGCAGTAATTATTTGTCGTGAGACGCGCAACGCTAATAGCCATGCGCCAACGCCTAGCGTGCTTCATAACGCCCTTCAAATCCAGCGCGCTGTCTGCCAGGTCACGTGGCAGGATGCAGACACTCCCTCCGTGACATCCGGCATCCCGGCGTGATATCCGGCTAGGTATTACGCCGCGCCTTGCCGTGGTCCGCGCTGCTGTTGTGTGGACGTTGTTTGTGTTTTTCATTTCAAACTTGTTGCTTCAAACTTGCGTTTGGACTTCCTGCTTATCGTAGCTTGCGCCGCGTGTCAGCAATGCATGCAACCGTTCGAGTACTTTGCCAAAAAGTGACCCCGCCGAAAAGCATGGAGCTGTTTCATTTTGACAACACGTTCAACTTCAACCGTGGAAGCCGCTGCAGTTTTTTTCTTGCCGCGAAGCAAGAGAAGAAAGCGGTTACTGCAAGCCGTCGAGTCTTCGTTTCCAGATGAGACCCATAGTGTAGCGCAGGAATACGCGCAATTTGCGACCGCAAAAATAAACGAGTGAGCACAAAGGCGAGTCCGGTAGGGTTTCGTGAGATGGGTACTCTACCGCTCTGTCCTGTTCGTTTCCCTTCGGCATTGCGCATCGTTCCCTGGTTGTTTCCGCGGCAGCAAAGTGCCTTCCACATCGAATCATCAACATGCTGATCTGTCAGTATTCGTAGTGTATGCTTTGTGAAGCGAACGCCGTGATGAGTGCATAGATGTGCTTGCTAAATGCCAGGTGCACGCGTATGAGTCCGTAATTAATCTAAATGTGGCGACTGGATATCGCCCTGCAAGGCGCTGGCCCAGCGAACCGTGTGACTATGTTTTGGCTTTCGTTAAGGTAGTTGCCCGACTTGCTGTTCATTATTCGACGAGATTGTGCGCTGCTTGCACGCGTGTTTTTGACGCCACTATCGGCCCGTTGCGGACTTCCGCTCGGTCTGTTTATCTTTGTATTATTCGCTACGCGTATGTGCGTCTTTATTGTGATTTGATGTGGCGTCTTAAGGTTTTAACACACCTCTAAGAGCCGATTACACCAGATGTCAAGCTCAGTGTGCAAGGTTGGTGACGCGTCAAGGCATGCAAGCGAGTGAATTCAGCGATGCGTCGTAGCGATACCCCAACAAGGAAGCTGGCTGCTCGATAACCAGTCCAATATTTGTAACGGTGCCTGCAGCTGTAAAGTTCAGTTAGTTGCAGGCGGCCGTGAATAAAAATCACTGCTAAATGTTGACGAAGAAGCAGCCCTAGAAAAGGGGTTCTTTAAAGCACTTTCATATTAAGTGGTTATGAATAACCTAAAGAGTGCAGAGCTGATCATAAAAACTAGTATGAGCAAGTGCCGTTATGTATTTAAAGTTTGGCTGTTTAAACATTTTCTTGTGGTTGTGTGAAATGCAAGCAATACAAATTATTACCAAGAAGTGCCAGGCATTGCAGATGCAAGAATACACAGCTGGAAATAACGATGGTATGCAGGTGAAGTGCCTGCTGTTCAGTATGAAGAGGCCCTAAAAGAGCTTCGCCGAAGAGGATGTCTCACTGTCCAGATTTGGGGCTGTTCCTGACTGTGCCCGTTCAGCGTACATTGCAGAGCACAAGTATGTATTGAGTTTTCTAAAATCTGTCTTTTCACCTCTGTGTTGAGATCAGTGTGTTGCAATGTCTCCTTCGAACCAGAATGCTGACGGCATGTATGGGCATTCCCGTATTCAAAATAACATGCGCGTCTCTTCTCAATAGGTCAATATCAGATAGTGCCACTTTCATGTTCATTATGAAGCAGTGCTTAATTCAGAGGGGTCTCGGATGGCCTCGGAGCCCCTACTAATACTAACGAGGAATTTGAGCCCCTCGTACTAGAATGATTTGTTTTATTAGGTTTTAACGTCCCAAAGCGACTCAGGCTATGAGGGACGCCGTAGTGAAGGGCTACGGAAATTTCGACCACCTGGGGTTCTTTAACATGCACTGAAATCGCACAGCACACGGGCCTCTAGAATTTCGTCTTCATCGAAATTCCGCCGCCACGGCCAGGATCGAACCCACGTCTTTAGGTTTAGCAGCCGAGCGCCGTAACTACTGAGCCACCGCGGCGGGTTCTCATACTAGAGTGTAGGGAGTGTATGAATCCGGAAAAAACAGTCAATTGTTTTTTGTTAGCGGTGGTCGGAACATTTCTACAGTCATTTATAAAATTTCGCGGTGATTTTTAGCAAGAATCATTAACACGTTTTCTTAAAGCCAAGATGCAGTAAAAATGCAAAGTTGACAACACAACTCAAAGGTAGGAAGGAAAAGGAAAACCCGCACCCTCACACCCCAAGTGAATCCAGAGCTGGTCGCTCAGTTCCAAGGCTACACAGCAGCAACGAGCACACCAGCATGTCCTCAGCAAAGCCACTTTCTCTCTTACTTTCTATTTCTCTCGCCAGCTGTTCTTGAGTGCCTAGAGACCCCCTTCAATGCAGCCAGGCTTTAAAAAAAAAGCAGAATGAAGAAATGGGCTACAGGGCAGCATTTAAAGGTAATATTACAGCATGAGGAGAATTCTTTTATCCTTTTTTCATTAGTACCCATCTCACATGGCGCTCCTCAGACAACTATAGCAGAAGGATATCCGTGTCATTCTTCTGCTATAATGCCGGTTTCACACGTCAGTCCTTAGAGACTGCTCCAGCAAAAGTGGCTTATTTCACTTGGTCAAAATATATGACCGGTGTTATATAGTGCAGCAATGAACGCACCTTAAAAATGAAACATTAATTGAACTTTCATTCTTCCTCGTAATCCCTCCTCTGACAGCTTCTCTTCCAAGCTTCTCTTCTGCAGCCTCTCACTGTAGTTGCAATATTTTTACTGCCTCAAAATCTCAGACCCGCCGCGGTGGCTCAGTGGTTAGGGCGCTCGACTACTGATCCGGAGTTCCCGGGCTCGAACCCGACCGCGGCGGCTGCGTTTTTATGGAGGAAAAACGCTAAGGCGCCCGTGTGCTGTGCGATGTCAGTGCACGTTAAAGATCCCCAGGAGGTCGAAATTATTCCGGAGCCCTCCACTACGGCACCACTTTCTTCCTTTCTTCTTTCACTCCCTTCTTTATCCCTTCCCTTACGGCGTGGTTCAGGTGTCCAACGACATACGAGACAGATACTGCGCCATTTCCTTTCCCCAAAAAACCAATTATTATTATTATTATTATTATTATTAATATTATTATTATTATTATTATTATTATTATTATTATTATTATTATTATTATTATTATTATTATTATTATTATTATTATTATTATTATTAAATCTCAGTGCAAAATAAGCACCGTCTGCGGCAAAGTACTTCAGAATCAGTGCAATTATAGCCTGTGCACAAAAAAGCAAAAAGTGCTAAATGAAAAATTGTGAATGTACAACCTGGACACATTTCTTATTGTGTAAATAGTTTGTACATATTACTTCTCCCCCTATCCTCTATTCCTGTCCCCTCACCTCTTTCATTTGATTTCTCCATTCTGCCTGCTGTCCTTTATTTCCGCTGCCCAAGCTCCGGTGCTTCAGTATCGATGGCAGATGCCGGCGCTAGCAAAAATCTTTTCCTTCCTTTTTACTATTATTTTTAATAAAACCACTACCACCACCAAGACCACAAAACGTTCTTGGTGAGTTTCGGTGTTTGTTTCGCCATTTCGCTTGCTTCGTGATGACACTGTGGAAGTTCAGTGAATATACTTGCTAAAATACATTTAAAGGTAATTAGGAGCTTGCAGTGATCTGTTTTACTCAGCCTTTCGGCATCCTGATATCATAGTTAAACAAAGCTTGAAAGAAACATATAAGATATTGGCGCATGCTGCACTCTCAGCTGTTTACATTATCAGTTCGCCAAAATATATGGCTTATATTCCACATACTTAGAAATAGAAAAGACCAAAATTAGGAAAGCAAACCGGAAAAAGACACACCTAACATTACCCCTTTTTTCATGCTCCTAGCAGCAGTGGGCGTAGGGACAAACGGCGTAGTAGTAAAAAGCATTCAACTTGGCTTGCAAAATACATACCATTTTTGAAACATCAGGTGGTCGCAGGGGTACTTGCGCCACGCTTTACTGCCTAGTCTTGCTTGGCTCTATTATGTTTTGTTCTGAAGGCCACTCCATTAATTTACTTCCCCTGTGTATTGAACTGCGCCGTAAGGGAAGGGATAAACGAGGGACTGAAAGAAGAAAGGCAGAAAGAGGTGCCGTAGTGGAGGGCTCGGAAATAATTTCCACCACATAGGGATCTTTAATGTGCACTGACATCGCACAGCACACAGCACATCGCACAACCTTTGCATCTCGCCTCCATCGAAACGCAGCCGCCAAGTTCGGGTTCGAACCTGGGTACTACGGGTAAGTAGACGAGCATCTTAACCATTGAGCCACCGCGGCGAGCTTTTTTTTGTTGGTAAATTGGTTTTGAGGTCACGTCATGTCTCGCTTTGAGCGCTCATTTTTTTTCTCGCCATACGCCTTTAAGTGGGAGCTCAGTGCTACGACTGTCTCATTTCATTTGTACGTTGTTGTTCTTGGGCTACTTTTACCTCGAAAGGTGCTCCTAAATTCGTTTTTCTATCTTGTTGCATAATCGCTGGATGCAAGTTAGGCTTTTGTGATGACCAGTTTATCACGTTTGGCTATTTTTGTGTTTTTGATATTTGGATTTTTTATATTTTGGGTCATGTTTATATTCCGCCGCATTGCGAAAGCTGTCCTTGCTTAGAAGATGCTTACGTTTAGCCCCTCAAAATACCAAGCTGTTTTGCCTACACTACCCTTGTAAGACTGATTTTACAATATGCAAGCACTCTTTGGTTCCCGAAATCAATCACTGACGTCACTCGGCTTAAGAGAGCGCAACGAAAGCTGTAAGGTTCATTCATAACAAATACGACCCCTCTGACTCCCCTGCTTATATTACCGCTTCGTTTGGCCTTCCATCACTATCACCTAAGGCAAAAGAATCTAGCCTGAAGTTTTATGGCAAATTATTACACAACAGCTATAGTGTAAATGTCTCTAAATATGCACCCTTCTGATAATTACTACAATCCTGGAAAAACGCTAAGGCGCCCATGTGCTGTGCAATGTCAGTGCGCGTTAAAGATCCCCAGGTGGTCGAAATTATTCCGGAGCCCTCCATTACGGCACCTCTTCTTCCTTTCTTCTTTCACTCCCTTCTTTATCCCTTCCCTTACGGCGCGGTTCAGGTGTCCAACGATATATGAGACAGATACTGCGCCTTTTCCTTTCCCCCAAAAAAACCAATTATAATTATTATTATTAATCCCGGCACAAGCATGCGCACGCATCCGCTGACTGAATAATCTCGTCAAACCAACATTCTCAAGCATTCCTTCTTACCTTTAACCATAAGCGAAAGGAATTAGCTCAATTCATTGATTACTAGTGTGCTCACTAACACTATCTCCCTTGACCTCAAAATTAGAATCCAACAAAAATGAGTTAAGTGGACATGTCCTACATTCTACCAGATGACTGCGCCGCCATTACTTGTTGCCATTCCTTGATATATTAATTTTACACATGGTTTTGTTGACCATTGTGACCTGTTACCTTCTTTTTCTAACATGCTTACTAGCAAGGATGACCACTGCTCTACTTGTTTTCTTCTTTTCTGCTGTTATGAATTGTTAAGGCATTCTTTGATGACCTGCGTACTGGTAGTTATAATCAAGGGTTCGACAGAATCCTGTCTGGCCAGGAGGAAGCATATTGGAAGCACAAGAAACATACACTCGCTTAAGAAAAAATATTTACCACATGACGTTTCGAGACCCGTACGGGTCCCTTGTTCACAATGAGGATGGGCGGAATGGGCCGCTACTTATAAGCGGACTGCACAGTGAGTGGGCGTAGTTATCGGGGAGATTCCCTCTCGTCCTGTTGATAGCATTCTTGGTCGTCTGTATGTAAAATGATTCGAGAAGTAATCGTGAAGATAAAGGTTTCTTCGTGTCCAAGATTGTTGTTCTCCCAGTCAATGGAGTGCTGCATCATTTGGGCATGCTCTGCAAGTGCGTTGGAGGAAGTGCGACCTTTCTTGACGTCATTCTTGTGTTCCCTTATTCTTCTTTTAAAATCGCCTGACTCGCCAATGTATGAAGCATCGCAATCCTTGCAGGGGATCTTGTATACAACGCTGGGGTAACACGCGCGCTCTTGGCGGTCCTTTACGTGACACAGCTGCTGTTTCAGCTTGCTGGATGGTACGTGCGCAATTCGAACGCATTATTTGGCAAATATTCGCGCCAGAGCCTCACTTGTACCCCAGGAATACAGGACAGTCACGCGTTTCTGTTGCTCAACAAACTGGGGCTGAGCAGGTTCCTTACAGCGGCGTTCTTGATTGTTTAGCATCTGACGGGGGTAGTCATTATTTTTAAGGTCGACGCGAACTTTCTGCTGCTCGGAAGAGAGAAGGCCAGGGTCAGAACATAGACGTCCAGCTCGCTTGAACAGAGCGGACGCGACGGAGCGTTTGTGGCCTATGGGATGGGCAGATTTAAAATCGAGGTACTTGCCGGTATGGGTGGGCTTTCAGTATACGGTAGTGGCGAGCCCATCGGGAGTGCGGAGAACGAGAACATCGAGAAAAGCAATACTTCCGGTGGCTGCTTCTTCATCAGTTCACAATGGAACCCCCGTCAGATGCTAAACAATCCAGAACGCCGCTGTAAGGAACCTGCTCAGCCCCAGTTTGTTGGGCAACAGAAACGCGCGACTGTCCCGTATTCCCGGGGTACAAGTGAGGCTCTGGCGCCAATATTTGCCAAATACGGCGTTCGATTTGCGCACGTACCGTCCAGCAAACTGAAACAGCAGCTGTGTTACGTGAAGGACCGCCTAGAGTGCACATGTTACCCCTGCGTTGTATACAAGATCTCCTGCAAGGATTGCGATGCATCATACATTGGCGAGTCAGGCGATTTTAAAAGAAGAATAAGGGAACACAAGAATGACGTCAAGAAAGGTCGCTCTTCCCCCAATGCACTTGCAGTGCATGCCCAAATGATGCAGCACTCCATTGACTGGGAAAACGCCACAATCTTGGACACGAAGAAACCTTTATCTTCACGATTACTTCTCGAATCATTTTACATACAGACGACCAAGAATACTATCAACAGGACGAGGGATCTCCCCGATATCTACGCCCACTCAGTGTGCAGTCAAGTCGGCTTATAAGTAGCGGCCCGTTCCGCCCATCCTCATTGTGAACAAGGGACTCGTACGGGTCTGGAAACGTCATGTGTTAAATATTTTTTCTTTGGCGAGTGTATGTTTCTTGTCCTTCCAATACTGGTAGTTATATAACATTTATTTTCAAATTTCCCTGTCTGTTGATCCGCAGGAAGTAATTTCTTGTTATTGTTTTGAACTTTGTATTGTACTGATTGCTCACCTCCTACGGTCTCGTGACTAGCGGTATTTTTAATAAATAAATCAATTATACTGTCTCTTATGGCACTATCCCAAAGCAGGAGCATATTTCGTTAGGTAGAAGTTTGTGTGGTCACTGTAAAACAAGGCCTTCTATAAAACTTTGTTCTCTTCTCTTTGCTGTCTTCTGAATGCTTTTGTTACAAAGGTGTAACGTACTTTGTCTTTTCAGGTTTATATTGGTGGTGGTGTGCTGGTTGACAAATCGGTGCTATAGCTGTTCAATCAGTCGACCAGTGGGCCAGGGAAGTATGCCTGTGCACTGCTCTGCCATCTGTTTTCGCCTGAGGAGCTGCAGGACAGCTCTATTTTCGGGCAGCAGAACACATGTACACACTCAAAACGCGGGGCTCTGGACCAAGAGAACGTCTAGGCAGTAATTGGTAAGTGTCCTTTTTTAGACATATCTTTATGTAGCTAGCCATCTAAAATACTTTCTACAAATCCAAACTGCTCATTTAGAATTTAGAACTCCTATTGCTGAGAGTAAAAAAAATTTAGTGTCTTAGGTAGAAAGCGCTTGAGATTTTTTGGCAAACAAGACGGGAATGCAAACTAGAGGTGTACGGATAGTACTTCTTTAATTGAACATGAGTAGTGTAACTGGTGTACTGAGTTGAATGCGAATATAATATTTGTGCCAATATTTGCTACTGTTGCAAATAATCGTACAAAACGGAAGAATAGTGTTAAACATTGATGTGATAGTGGCGGCGCTGCAGTACGATGCTAACTAACGGAGTTAAAGCTATAGCTGTTAAATTACGCAACAATGATCGCCACTAAGGGGCCGCAACACGAATTCATAATGTTAACTGTGTGAACATGAAGTTATGGATGTACAGAAATTATTTTCTTATTGGAAACGATAGAGAATCAACTAGAGCCACAGTTAAGGTCATGAGATGGGCGAAAACATATATGAGCCATGGCCTCCATGGCTACTGAAGTTGCCGAAGCCTTGCTGCGTTGTCGCGTCTTGGAGGCCATCTATGAATATTACGAATGCTGCCGCACGAAGCGACCATGTAGTGACACTGCACCCTTCATTGTGCAGGTATTGATGATCGCAGGATGGCATGCAGCACCAGTGTGTGCCCTGTTCTTTGAAAGAACAGTCATCGAAGAAATATACCATGCCTAGCCTTATTTGAACATTATGCCGATTGTTCGATAAGTGTTCAAAAGTTCATAACCAATACGATTCGGTTCGAATAATTTCTAAAACACACTATTTGACTCGTTCGAGATTTTCTCATAGGTCCACGGCAATGGCTCAGTGGTTATGGTGGTCGGCTGCTGATACGAAAGACGCGGGCTCGATCCTGGCTGTGGCGGTCTAATTTTGATGGAGCTAAAATTCTTGACGCCCGTGTACTGTGTGATGTCAGTGCATTTTAAAGAACCCCAGGTGGTCGAAATTTCCGGATACCTTCACTGCGTCGTCTCTCATAGCCTTACTTTCTCTGGGACATTAAACCCCATAAACCAAATCAAACCGATTTTCTAATATTCGTGCACACCTAACACAAACCTTATAGCAAGACCTCACCAAATGGTATGGGGCCGCAGCGGTGGCTGAGTGGTTACGGCGCTCGGCTGCTGGCCCGAAAGACGCTGGTTCGATCCTGAACGCAGCGGTCGAATTTCGATGGAGACGAAATTCTAAAGGCCCGTGCACATGAACTGTGCGATGTCAAGGCACATTAAACAACTTCAGGTGTTCGAAATTTCCGGATTCCTTCACTGCGGCGTCTCTCATAGCCTGTCTCGCTTTGGGACGTTAAACTCCCGCAAACCAAATGGTATGTAAAAAGAGTAAAGAATACGAAAGGATGAGAAATGTCATGCATGCTGAAACAAAGCAGCTGCTGAATGCCTTGAAATTGCAGAGTGCATGTACGCATACAAAAATACTGCTCCCATTATTGTGACACATATCAATTAAGACTGCCTGAGGTAACATTTATATCTGCACTTATTAGCAATAGCTTCACTTTGCACAGTTGAGAGGGATATGACTGGATTCATTATATCTTTGCTTATAGTTTTATGGAGCAAACTAGAGTTACTGTACTTAAGATAAGGAAAGGACGAGTCGATTTGGCAAAGGCATATATGAATGTTGCAGAAATGTGAGAGTGATACCACACGTCAAGTGCTTTCGCACATTTTTTTACATGTTCAACATTAATTTGCTATATTTGTTTCCAGGCTTTACATGCAGGAAGTTTCCGGATTCCAGTGCAGGCCCCATCAAGATTAGCCTGGCGAGCTACCCGGCTCGCCTCAACAATAAGGCCGGCCCCAGCAACGCCAGAGCGGGCCATGTGAAAAATAGCCTCCTACCCTACCTGACACGCCTTATTACATGGAACCCCGTTCATACGTTTTTCACCGGACCGGGAAAGAAAAACGTAACAGCCCGAAAAATGCAGCAGTGAGTAACGTAACAACGGGGTTCTACTGCAATGGGCCGGCAGCAACATTCACCTGCTGCAACATACAACTGTTAATTAGTTTATTTTTTTAATTTTCACTTTTGTCGGCTCTAGTCAGGCACCTGTGATGTTTTGCGAATAAAACAAATTTTAACATTTTTTTCCTGTGCGTCTTGAAGTACATGCAGGTACGTGTGCCACAAACTGCATTTGCATATATGTCCTTCCAGCAGGATTGATTGCCTCTATGTGTGTGTAAACAAAATGACTACAACTTCTCAACTCAACAATGGTTGAACAGGGGATCAACAAGATTATCTTTCTGCTTGCCTCATCAAAAGTACAACTTCTCCACTCAACAGATTTCAACAGGTCAACAAAAAAGTGGGCCACTATGTAAGAATTCGGCAACAATAAGGTGTATGGTCATTTTGTTGCCATGTTATTCACTGTGTTGACGGAAGTCCACGAAACGATCACTAAATCAACACACCAATTTTTGTAAGGGCTCGTTGGCTTTTTTTTTCCTAGAACACAGGACAACGTAAAGCATGTACAGCAATCCGCCTCTGCTGCATCCATGAACCCGTCTCCCCTGATTCACATTCCAGCTCTCTCCCTTCTATGAGTCGTTCGTTCATCTCTTCCCTTACAGCAGAGGTGAGGCATGCAACGACACTGAGACATGAACTGCTCCTTTCCTTTCCTTATAGCCAATTACATTCCGCATCTTCGCTGGCGGCTCTTTTATAAATGCGGTGGCTGCTACAACTCAGGCGTGCAGGATGTCGCCACTTCCATTAATTGAAACAAATTTGAAATTTTCTTTTAGGAAAGCAAATGGCACAGTAAGTCTCTCACTTAATGGTCGACATCTGAACTTCGCCGTGAGCTAAGTTGGGAATGTAGGAGTGAAAGAAGAAAGGTTCCACAGTGGGGGGCTCCGGATTTTTTTCGGCCACTTGGGGCACTTTGACGCGCACTCTAACGCGCCTGTTTTGCTTTCACCGAAACGCGGCCGCCTTTGCTGCAGCATGTTTTCATGAGAACCTTGTCAAACCTTTTTTGCTTATTGGACGAAGTCCGCGAGGGAAAGGCTGTATGCACAGCATAGTCACGCGATCACTTTTCGAGGTTTTTCAGTGCATCTTTTTTTACACCGTGCCCCAACTAACCCACAACAAGTGGTGTTTTACCGCATGAGCCGGATTCAGCGTTACTTGACAGTGGAACGAATCACTAGTCCGTCAACGCGACAGTTTAGTCCAAGACCCTTTTCCAAAAGCCGAGCACCCTGCCGGGGGAAATCTTGTACCCACTGGAAAGCCAATGGGTAGCCGGCGGCACAGGGGATCGAACCCACACCTGAATGCGAGGCGGATGTTTTACCACAAGAAATCGCTTCGGTTAGCGCGAGATACGGGACCGGCTGTCGAAGGGCTCCGATCAACAGCTCAAGGAGTAGAATTTGTCAAAGCCATGAAGTACTCCGATCGCTCCTCACTGCATGAGCATCCATGACAGGTTGCGGCCTTTAGTTTACGCTCCGAGCGTTTAACAGGCCCGTAATTCTATCAGCATTCATGCTGTCATTTTGTGTTGAATATCGTCTTTATTTGCGTTGCGTCTCAAAATGAAACTCCTATAGACTTTGTTTTCCAAGACTGCGCTGCATTTGAGCCGTTCTTTCTTTTTCACTGCACCTGAGAGGAATGCGGAGGTATGGTCGTACAATGTTCGAACAGTGAGCACATGTCCACATTGTAACGCAATATCTAAATGTTACCACTGTAACGGTATTCCACCAGCAGTGCCAGCAAGCTTCGCACGCTACCAATGAAGAGGCACACTTTGGATTCCATGACATTGTGAATGTTGACATGTTTAATTATTGATTGGCTGCTAAAAACTTCGCGAAATTAGTGAGAATTTTTCATCCGCAAACACTGGCTTTGCATGAAGGAACCAGGGTAGGGCCCACAGGATAAGCGCTGGGACAACGGCGCCAGTTGGAACAGTGACTGCTGATAGTTAGAAATTGACAAAGGGACAATTCCTAAAGCACGTGTCCGAAATTATTAAGTACGCGTGGAAAAAAAAGAACGTCTTCCTTTCGACCAACTTGGCTGTTGCTGTGAATGGGCGGAGAAACCCTTTTTGGAAAGTGATCTTAGTTGTTGTCGTTGTTGCCCACATACTTTGGCACATGCCCACATCGGGGGATTGGCCAAGAATTGGAGGGCACAGAGAGGGTTTTTGAGGTTCATAATGCCTGGACGAAATTAAAATGAATGGTAAGGACGGAAGAAGTAAACAAAAAGAAACAAAGAAATGAAACAGGAAATACACAACGCACGCAGGAGATCGAGACTGATGTTTATAGCTGAGTAGTTAAATGATAATGATAATTGTAAGAATAAAAATAATATTGAAGAAATTAAAGAAAACTGACAAGGTAGCCGTCTTGATTCCATTAAAAAAATTTGCACGGCAGCAAAAACACTTGTGGCTCTACCCAAGTATGGTGGCTCCAAACGACAATAAGACTGAGCTGTTCAAACAAACGCCAAGCTGTTGTAGAGGTTTCTCTAAAAACCATCTTCGCATCATGATGTACCGGCGGCAAAACATCAAAAAATGGTCTATGGTTTTGTTATCACCACAAAATACGCAGACGGGATTAAGCGCCTACTTAGACCTGTGAAAATAAAAATTTAAGGGAGGGATCCGGCAGCGGAACCTTGATAGAGATACTCTAACCTGCCGTGAATGGCATTATTGCCTGCTCCACGAATACCTCATGTGCTGGTAATCATCAGATCTTAAAAGAGCTCCAGTAGTCACTCTTAACAAATTTTGTCACCGGAACCTCGCTGCTGTAATGTACGCTGCAGCCGGAACGATAAGTAGCACGGGGCCATTGAGGGACGCCTTTGCCAGACAGTCCGCAACTTCATTGGCTGTCACGCCGCTTTGACCTTGCACCTATATGTGAACACGGCTCAAATGCGGAAAGAGTAAGGAATGGAAGGTGTTTAGAATTGGCGAATCTACAGCCGAAGCAAGGGACGAACACAAAGAAAGAGATTCTGTAATAACAGCCACTGAAGAGAAAGCTGGCTCTAGTTTGCGAAGAGGAAGCAACACCGCCAGAAACTCTGCTTGGAAAATTAAGGTGTAGTCGGGAAGCCGCACAGAAAAAGACCAATCTAGAGCAACCAATATATTCCCACCCCTGTCTTTTCATCAGATTGGGAGGCGTCAGTAGCTATCGTTAAGCTAACAGGTAGGATTTGTAAATGGTCTTCTATTAATCCATTTAAAATGCGAGGTGGTAAATGTTAAACGTTTTTCGCGAAAATATCATCACAGACAATTTCTACACAGTATCCACTGTTTTTTGTCGGAAGGATGTTAGACAAAAGAACATTTAAAAGTTCAAGCAAATTTTGTACCATAACTACCTGCGGAGTATGAAATCTAGGCCAGTGGACTCCATAAAAGGAAGTCGGTTGGCAACAAAAAACAGACAAGGAGCGGTGTAAATCTGATTCATATATCTTTAAGTAGGTCTGAACAGTTAGGAATTGAAATCTAGATGATGAAGCAGGAATACGGGCTTCAAGATAAAGCACGTTATTGGCCACACAGTTGGGGAGGCCAAGGCACAACCGAAGCGCTTCCCGCTCCAAAAGAACGAGCAGGCGAATTTTGTAAGCAGCCGTACCAGAAAACAGCACAGATCCAAATTCTAAAATTGGTCGGACATACAAAACATATACCAGCAAAAGTGCATCTCTCCACATTCCAGACCGGGGATTACTTAATCTACGCAACATGTCCAGAGCACAAGCCCCTTTCCCTGCGGCATGGTCAATGTGGGAGCGTCATGTGAGGCTGTCGTCATAAATGACGCCAAGATATTCTAATGACTTAATTTGAGGAATATTTTGTCGCTGGTAACTGAGAGCCAGATAAACATGATCTATCATTTGAAACACAAGTACCGCGCACTTGCTTACATTTAAGGTGAGACTTAAGTCACCCAACCAACTTTCAAGCAAATTCAGGTACGATTGTAGGTGCACATAGAGAGATTGAATGTAAGCTGCAGCAGCGAAAAATGCAATGTCGTCCGCATAGACGAACGTGCGAATGTTTTGGTGGCTGGGAATGGAGCTCATTAGAATATTAAAGAACACAGGCGACAAGACTGCCCCTTGTGGAACTCCTCTGGATTGTTTATAACTCCCAGAATTCACACCATTTAGTATACAAAAAAAAACTGTTTTCAAGGAGCGCAGATATCCACGCAAGTAATTCGCAAATGCAGAGTATATATTATTTCCAATAATATGTAGTGTTCTACGCTGTCATAAGCTTTGGATACATCTAATGTCACCAACGCAGCGTGCATTTTTGGTGCCACTCAAGACGAATGAGACTCTCAAGATCGGTGGGAGCATTCCATATGGAACATTTTTGACGGAAACCAATTTGACAGGGACTAAGGATATTATTACGGTTCACAAACTCCGGAACACGTAGCAGTATGACCCTTTCAATTAACTTAACCACGTTTGATGTCAATGGAATGGGTCTAATACTATTCAGAGAATAGTCACCACCATTGTTTTTAGGTAAAGGGATCACTTTTGCGATTTTCCACTAAGGAGGAATCCATGCATGTTTGATTGAAAAATTAACCAGCTGCAATAAGGATGTAGGGGACTCCTCAAAGAGGATACTTAACATTTTTGATGTTACCCTATCAGGGCCAGGAGCACCAGTTGGTAACCTCAACAATATCGGGGAAAGCTCGGGAAGGGCAATAGAGGGGAAATCCTGAAAGTGGTAGACTGACGCCACAAACGCGGAGCGCAAAGGACGTACAGAGGCGAAACGCTGCTCTAATCCTTTGGCAATTGTCTCAACTGTTTCTATTGCTTCTTGCGGGGTCAAAACACATGAGGGTAAATTTTATGAAACCGGAACCTTTTTTCGTGATCTTAAGAAACCGAAAAGTGCGCAACGATTTCCTGATTTTGATAGGAAATCAAAATGCTCGGATTCATAATTTTCTTTCCCTTGTGAGACTGTGCGCTTAAAACTAGCCGCAATGAACTTATAATCATGCCAATTTTTTGGGCACTGACTGTCTAGGAGCTTCTTCCATGGAGCCTTTCTGCATCTGAAATCCCGCGAGCAATCTGCATTCCACCATCTAGCTGAAGTGTTCCCTCTTGATGTACATACCAAAAATACGGACTTCTCGCGGCATTCCTCAATGGCCAAGCATATGCCTTTTGCTGTATGTTCTTCAGCAGAATTAACCGCTGAAGCAAGAGTGGAGCGCAAAGGGGACTGAAACTGGTCATAGTTTATATGTGACCTCAGCTGAGAGCACGCCGGAGTTGACGTGGCAATTAACATCATAAACGATAGGTATGTGATCGCTAGATGTTCCACAATCCACAGTCGACCAATTGAGCACAGGAACGCTAGGGCTGGTGAAAGTGAAATCTCAGCACAGATCGAATTTTTCGGAGAAATGTCGCCGAACCTGAATTCATACAGGAACGGTTGTTATCAGTAACCCAATCCCAAAGGCGCTTACCACAAAAATCTGTCCTAAAGCCCCACGGCACATGATGAGAATTAAAGTCACCGGCCAAGAGAATTGACTTCTGACAATTAAGGAGCACGAGATCTAGCAGCCTGGTATCCTGCACACCGCAAGAAAAGAAGCATTTACTAATGAAAACGGATAACACCCTGGAATTTCAAGGTCTAACGCCAATAACTCACAGTCTATAGTAGAGGAATGAAAAGTAACCTTAGCCCTGTGACAAAACTTAGAAGAAACTAGTATGAGTAAGCCTCCTCCTCTTGACTGACGATCTTGTCGAAATGAAGAATAATTTCACAAATGGAAATGTTTTTCAGATATGAGCCAAGTTTCTTGTAAAAAAATTATGTCTGGAATATGTTGAGATATAATGTACAACTAATCTGTTGAAGCTGAAAGAAGTGACCGACAGTTCCACTGGAGGACACTTACCACCCCTATGGTTGAGAAATCGGGGTAGCTTAGAGCCAATCTGTTGCTTCTTTGATTTCGGCTGAGGGTGTGAAGAAGAAGAGTTAGACATGGGGCATCCGCTGCGTTGGAGGATTCGCGTATCCGAATCCACCATCTCTTCATCATGAATAATTTGAGCATTATCTGTAATAATAGACAGATGAAGTGGAGAAACAGCAGTTACTTGTTCTTGGGGCTGAGACTGCTCAGGCAAGGAGTTTCGGGTCATTAACGAAGGCATGGCTGACATGGCAGAAGTCATTCCAATTTGCATGGCCTGGGTAATCTGTGTTGCCAGAGCATTAGATATGCACACTGTGACAGTGGACACTATCCTGTCAACCATATTAGCCATATAGGCTTCCACAGCAGTCGCTACTGCCTATGAGATAGACGAATCTAATGTCTCTCCAGAACGAGCTGACACACCTGCATAGCCGTGAGCTCTCTCTTTAATTTCTGATATTGCCTCGCGCCGCGAACAGGGTTTGCGGTCCGTGATGTCTAGAATTTCCAATTCATGATCCCGAGAAGGACAATCCATATAATTTGCAGTGTGAGATCCACCACAAAAACAACACTTCTTGTTTTGATCAGAGCATAAATTTGCTGAATGATCATTGCCGCATTTGCAACAGCGCAAGGTGGACTTGCAACCACGAGCACTATGGCCATATCGCCAGCAATTGCTGCAGTGCAGTGGCTTAGACGGAAGGGGATCTACACGGAAGATTAGAGGCCATGCTTTTATTTCTGAGGGGCAGGCAGTACCCGCAAATGTGGCGATAACCGTTTCCGTTGGCACCCGCTTATTGTTCCCCTCCCGGCTACAGCGATACACAGCAACAACACCCGCTGCAGAGAGAAGGTCGAGGGTCTCAACTGGAGACAAGCAAGAGTCCACACCGCAAACAAAACCTTTTGTACAGGCCAGATGAGACGGAATGAAACTGTTTACTGAAAGATACCCAAAATAGGAGCAATTTAGAAGATCCTTTACGCACTACAGGTCTGGTGAACGGCACAGAATCCCGCCACGTCAAAACTGCCTTACCTCAGAGATTGCCTCAGAAAGGGAAGTGGCCGCCTGGAGAGCAGCTCGAACAGGCCCTGGATTGTTAAGTTTGATAGAACCACCATTCTTTGGCACCAGCGCCACAGGAATGCTGCGCACGCCGGAGCGTTGAAAAGCTTCCAGAGGCATCTCTTGAGGTGGTAGGAAAGCCGACCAAGGGGACCTCCCCTGGCCGCGAGACTGCGTAGACATAACCTATGATTTAGAAACTCACCGCGTGCGTTATCCAGACAAGAAAAAAGGTGCAAAGGCACACGGGCAAAAGGAAAACAGGACCAGCCATCCAATACTTAGCCAATCCCTCGTCTTCCTCCTCTGGATTGTTCTAGTTTATGTAGAATTCTAAATCATTGATGCTTCGTCAAGTTGTAACTGTAGCCGCGCTGCCACTATTCCGCTAAATTGTTTGGCAGGGCACTGGAACGAACAAATTGGAAATAACAGAGGTATCAATTCCTAACTTTCACCCCAAACCTTCCAATTGAACCGCCTGAATACCTTCCGTAATTATGCGACAGCTAATAATCAAGAGCCTGTGCCACCGTGCGTGACACCCCTCCTAATTATAATTTTATAACGTTTCCTTTTCAGGGCTATGATCACTCTGTGGGGTCTCCGCCGACATTTTCTAGCTCCTGTAAAAATGCCTCTTTCTCGTCCTGATTACGCAATGCATGACTGACCGATGACGACGCCGCTGTATAAATACACTTAAAAATGTCGTGGCGCTGCCGAATCGTAGCGTTGATTTCATGAAAACCGGGCCTTGTAATCACAATTTCACAAAGTGATGGGGCGCCAATCTCCAGGGAATCAAGAGGAAGCACTGATTTTAGGTATCAGAAGAATAAGACCAGTTCTTACAGCGCCTGATTAGATTAGAAAAAAAAGTTATTAACATTACGGCTCCGGAAGACATCGTTAAGAAAACCAGCTTTTCACGCTAGCGAGAGACGGCGTCATTCCGCCGAAACTCTGATTGGATCAAGATGTTTCATCGCTGCAATTCAATTCTACGCTGGTGTCCTTTTTGGAAGCGCTTTTTCTACTCGTGGTCGTGCTCAGAATTCTTCGGAAATTACTTATTAAGCTAGAAACAATGTCTGGTCTGGGGACTAGGACAGAAAAGACAAGTGAAAGCGCCCAAAGCAGCGCGGCGCCAGTTCATTTCACGAGAATGAGGTTAGGAGGGGATTAAAGGCATATTAGAGAAGAGAAAGAAGTGCGGGCGCTTAATGTGTGTATTTGTATCAATATTCCCTGGCCAATCCTCCACCATGGGTACATGCCATTCAACCAGAGGCCATAATCATCATCATCAACACGCATAAGAGAGAGAGAGGGGGGGGTTATTGACGGGAAAGGCAGAGAGGGTGGCCTGAAAAATAAATATCTGGTCTTCTACACTGCCCTAGGGAATGCGAAGAGCAGAAAAAAACAGGGTCACGATGGGGGATGATGATGATGGGAGGTGGCAGATGAAAAAAATACATAAAAAACAAGGCACACTTTCTAGCATCGCAAACGCGAGGCAAGGTCCGTGTCGCTTAAAAAGCGTGAGAGCGCTCGCGTTACCTGTACAGTTTCCAAACTATCTGGCCAAGCGCCGATGACAAGCAGGATAGGATAGGATAACTTTAGCCAGCTCTAGCGCAAGTGCTTTTATGCGGTTCAGATGAGGGGCCTTGTGTCCATAGACTTCAAAGCAGATGCGAGCATGAGTCTTTCATGTGCATATGCTGGACACTCCTCTAAAACGTATTCTATATTCCCTAGCACGCCACATGTTTTGCAGTCCGGGGAGTTCGCTTGTCCTATCAAGTGCAAATATTTGAGCATGAAGGCGACGTTTAGACGTGTTCTATGGATTGTGCATGCAATAGGGCGTGGTATTCAGCGAGGAACAGAAAAGGTCATCGCCTGATTTGGCGTTTAAGAAGGATGTGTCGAGTGTCTGGCAGGGCCCAGTACTTGGCCGTCGCACTCCTCATTGATGCGGAAAGGAGGCAAGTGGTGTCCGCTCGAGAGAACGGCACAGCTTTACGCTGGCCCCTGCTGAAGGGGCTCCTTGCTTCAGCGTCGGAGTTTTCATTTCCATCGAGTGCGCAGTGTCCAGCGATCCACTAGAACACTATACGGTGGCCTTTTTACTGAGCAAATGAGATGAGACTAATGCTATCAAGAGCATGAGATTGGTAGGCGGTGTGGCGTAGGAAGCATTCCAAAATTTGTAGCGCAGGTTTACTGTCTGAAAATGCACCACTCCTGAGGCGGTTCTCCGCAGATGTGGCGAATCGCTTCCCGAAGGCCCGTAAGCTCTGCAGCGGTTGAAGTAGACTTGTGTCCTAAAATGAATCTTCGTAACTTGTCGAAGCTTACTATATGAGGCCTATAGCGAGCGTTAGGCAACGATTTACAGGCGCGTACGGTTGCATAGTGAGCGCGCCTACACTCGTGGAAGCCGATGGTGATGAAAAATATTTTAATAATATTTTGCAAGAGAGAGTGAGAACTGGCCTTAAGGGCCAGCCATTTAGTAAAAATTGGAGTGGTCCCTAGTCCGGGATCCTTGTGGCTTCCGCGGCATCTCGGGCCATAGCGACGAGGGCTATTTCGCTCTCTAACGTACAGCAGCCGAACAGGACAGCATGCCAGCTCTCTCCGGTAGGTAAGAAGAAAGGGGGGTAAGCAGGGTTAGAGGACATGCCCACACCGTGCTGTACACGTCCGAGAAGGCGCACCCACAATGAGGGCAATCCCCGTCAAAAGCCGGAATAAAATATATACAACGTTGCCGGACACAGTACCGTGTTGGTATAAAATCGAAGGACCCAAATCTGCTCGCTTTCGGTTAGCCTTTTCTCAAGGGGATGAAAGCGGCTATGCTGTATTTGATACATTTGAATAATTTCTCTGTAATTTATAGCCGGATTAGGTTCCATAAAAACCTCGCTCGTGGGCTTCCGCAGCACGGCAAAAAGTTAAGCGCCGGTGGTACACTCCCGTTGTTCCCAGGACCTAGGCGCCGCATCTACAGCCTCCACAGCGCAGATGGTCCTGTCGGTCAGGGACCTTTTTTAGCGAGATTACGACACCATTGGTTTAACAATAAGGTGAAGGAGGCCTAATGCGCAGTTGCCAACTGCATGAAACAAATTTTAGCGTCAAGTCCGTTCCCACTTTGCACCCCAAATGAACACTGGTGCGCATGTTAGTGTGCTCTTTAAAAGAGCATTGCAAATTATACAACGCTTTAGCCACTATAAACGCAATAAAGACCATTTCCCGGGCAAACATGGAGAGATTGTGCCTGTACCAACCTTGTGTTTTCTCTATGACAGTGTCTATTTGCGCGCTCCAGTACTCCTCACTAGTTTTGTAGAGATCGGGGTGTCCAGCAAAGTATGTCAAGGGCACGGCTGTTCATCGCATGTTCGCAAAAATTTGACGTGTTTTATTCCAGTTGCAATGACAAAATCTAACCACGTTATCCCTGTTTGACAACATTTTGGCAACAAAGCTCTCCCACAAGTCGAACCAATTCTGTGTTGGCTGGGTTAAAAAAAATCTGCAGCATTATCAGTTTCACTTCGAATACTTAAGCGTCAAGCGCAGGATTATTTCGTTATTAATAGGTTTGAGTTCAAGACGCGCTTACAGATTTTATGGAATAATTAAAACGAAAAAAAAACATGTCCTAGACACAAGCAGTTCTCTTCCTTGTAAATTTCGACTACTCTCAGCGTGAGGGCACTCAGCTATTGAGCCGGAGAATCCGGATTCGAGCCCGGTCGCAGTGGCCGTGTTTCGATCGAGGCTAAACACAAAAGGCGCCCGAGTGCTGTCGGATGTCTGTGGACGTTAATGATGCCTAAGTGGTCGCAATTTTTCCGAGGCATAAAAATTTTCCAGCTCTTTCTCCCATTCTTCATTCCCGCTCTCCTTTATCCCTTCCCTTACGCCGCGGTTATAGTGTCTATTTCCATGCGATACAGTTACTGTGCGACCTCCTTACCTCAAAAACCGAATTTTTTTCAGTATTTATTTTTCCCCCGCCGCGGTGGCTCAGTGGTTATAGGGCGCTCGGCTACTGATCCGGAGTTGCCGGGTTCGAACCCGAACGCGGCGGCTGCGTTTTTATGGAGGCAAAACGCTAAGGCGCGATGCCAGTGCACGTTAAAGATCCCCAGGTGGTCTAAATTATTCCGGAGCCCTCCACCACGGCACCTTTCTCTTCCTTTCTTCTTTCACTCCCTCCTTTTTATCCCTTCCCTTACTTCGCGGTTCAGGTATCCAACTTTATATGAGACAGATACTGCGCCTTTTCCTTTCCCTCAAAACCAATTATTATTATGATTCTCAGCGTTTTACCTGGCGCTCGTGTGTGGTGCGATGTCAGTGCACGTTTAAGATCCCTGTATGGTGGAAATTATTCCGCAGACCTCCACAAAAGCACCTCTTTCTTCCTTTCTTTTTTCGCTCCCTCCTTTATTCCTTCCCATACGCCACGGCTCAGGTGTCCGCCGATATGTGAGACAGATACTGCGCCATCTCCTTTCCCCTAAAACAAATTTTAAATTTCTCATCGTTACCCCCGCTCTTCGCATTCCACCAGCTTTATATTGATTAGTGTCTACTTTCGGGAAGGAAGCCTCTGGTTGTTCATAAATATGAAGAAACACTAATTTCTATTCACACTGTCGCAATGCATCTTAGTTGACCTTCAGGCACCGATAGTAGGCAAAACTTGTATTTAATAATGGTTTACAAAACTGTGTATATTTTTTTATTACGCGATTCTACTTGAAGTCTCTGCACCGTTTTTAACTCTTCAAAGTAATGGTCCTCGTATGCAGCATGTGAAGTTGTCTTTAGCTTGTTCCCCCATATCCTTTAACATCTTTTCTATTGCCGACTGCGAACACCATTTGAACCTTTTATTATCAAAGATTTTTCAGCAGTTTCATCGTAATACCTCTTCCTACGTATCTATTTTTACAGAGGTTTTTTTGGTTTCCGAAAGGTATATAAAATCCGCGTTTCAATTTAGTAATAATAATAATAATAATAATAATAATAATAATAATATAATAATAATAATAATAATAATAATAATAATAATAATAATAATAATAATAATAATAGGTTTCTGGGGAAAGAAAATGGCGCAGTATATCTGTCATATATCGTTGGACACCTGAACCGCGCCGTAAGGGAAGGGATAAAGGAGGAAGTGAAGGAAGAAAGGAAGAAAGAGGTGCCGTAGTGGAGGGCTC
The DNA here is from genome assembly GCF_052857255.1 of Amblyomma americanum. Lineage (NCBI taxonomy): Eukaryota > Metazoa > Arthropoda > Arachnida > Ixodida > Ixodidae > Amblyomma > Amblyomma americanum. Next base: position 316,646,863 of record NC_135497.1, on the reverse strand, counting down.
AGGAATAATTTCGACCACCTGGGAATTTTTAACGGGCACTGACATCGCATAGCACACGGGCGTCTTAAAGATTTTCCGCCATTAAAACGCAGCCGTCGCGGTCGGGCTCGAGCCCGACCATTTCAGTTTGTCAAAACGATGAAAGTGTATACAAAAATATTGCGAGACATAATTGACCTTTGCCTGGAACGGAAATTTTTTTTAATCAAACGGGACTGCGTTCGCTGTCTTATATTAGTGGTCCGAATCCATGGACGGTGGTGGTGGTGGTGGTAGTGGTATTATTAAAAATAATAGTAAAAAGGAAGGAAAAGATTTTTGCTAGCCCCGGCATCTGCCATCGATACTGAAGCACCTGAGCTGGGGCAGCGGAAATAAAGGACAGCAGGCAGAATGGAGAAATGAAATGAAAGAGGTGAGGGGACAGGAATAGAGGACAGGGGGAGAAGTAATATGTACAAACTATTTACACAATAAGTAATGTGTCCAGGTTGTGCGCGTGATTAGTTCAGTTTAGAGGAATTAAATCACGCACGCGCACAGCACTGTGTAGGTTACGCAAAAGCTGTTTCTGGGTGCAAAAATATATCTTCGTTCGACTTCCTAAGGCTGGCGCTGGCATGAACGAAATTATTTTTTAAACTAAATGGCCGGTCCAGGATTTGAACCCGAGAGACACCAAATGCGAAAATCATACCCCCAGACCAACGGGCCCCACCGTTAGTATATGCGCTGATCCTGCATTTATATAAAGGCGGACTAGCGCAAGATATCTCGGAATCCGGTATTACGGCTTTTTTCTTTTATTATCAAGCCGCAATTCATTTCCTATCTCCGAAGTTCGTCGATGCTGTTTTTTTATTATTCTAAAGGCTGAGCTTCAGTTCCAGCGCACAACACCGTATTCGCTTTATACCGGGCCTGTGAGCGAAAACTACCACTAACTTTTAAAAGTAGTCTTTTTGAGGCATAAAAACGGTGTTTGTGTGATAAGAAAAAATGTTAATCATGTTAATTAGTAAAGTGCTTAACTTAGTTCAAATAGTTAGATGTTTAGCTGCTACAATCACGGGCATGGTTGGCAACATAGATTTATTTGCTCCAGCACAGGCGGGATGGAGGACTTCACCCGGCACGTGCGCCACAGAGCGACGTGCACAAGTGATCGTTGCTGCGCGCTACACAGACGCGCGCCTTTCGAATGGTGCAAGAGATGGTCTGGATTTGTTTGAGCCGGAGAACCTGAGGCAATCGCGTCTTCGAAACTATAAAAAGTGATATAGGTCTGCCTAATTCACGCACAAATCTCTAATGGCAGCTAGGCAGATAGCTCTAAGAGTGTAAAAGTAAGGGTGCCTCGAGTTTAGTGCTTCGTTATTACGGGTAACCAAGGTTTTCCGTATTCATTGCATAAAGATGAAAACTTAAACGGTTTGCTATGGTTTAGCTTTCGGCCGTCATGTGCTTCGGTTTCAATTAAGAGAACTGAAGTACAGCAGCCTTTAAGTGAGGCCATCGCTTCAGTCGAGAAGCAACGTTCTTGTATGCAATATGTGTTCGTGAGAAGATTTTTTAAAGCGCTGAAGATATGTGCTGCGAAAGATTTTGTAATTAAATCAGATCTGTGAATGTATTTGTTCTTCCTGTTTTTAAAAATATAACTATTTTCAGTGTATCGCAAACAGTTGCCATATATCATAGGAAAATTACTGAAGTCTAATTAGTTAAATTATTTAACGTGCTGTTAAACCTTCCTTCATTTGCACTGCAGAGGACAGCTCCAGCGCCCTGATGCAAAACCTGCTCACTTCTGTACGTTGAGTCGTGGTCTCGATACCATCGGGTCGGAGCGCGCCCATGTAGGCGCGACGGAGGAGGCAGTAGCACAGGTTCCTGTCCTTATTTTCACATGCCTGTAATGCTATTCCTAGACGTGAATCGAACGAAGTGCAATTTACTTATTTGGCCTAACGTGCAAAGCTACCCCTTGCCGGCGAGTTAACTCGTCCTGCCTGGCAGCTTTATTTTTGTCTTGCCCGCTGGCTCATGCTTTCTAAAATGCGCTCATATCTCGCCGCTCGGTCTGTTCGGTGTAAGGTTTTATTTTGTGGAATGTGAAACACGAGCGTTTAGAATGAACAGGCACAAATGCGAACATGTAGAACGCAGAGAATAAAAAATATAATACCGGCGCATTATTTGCAGCTTGAGAGCTTGGGTAAGAGGTGCTATTTTCGTTGGTTATGGTTCGTCGCGGCAACATTTAGAAAGACCTGCCACGATTATCACCGTACTCGTTCAGTTAAACCAAAGAAAGCTATACTAGCACGGAGTCCTTACCTGTAAGAAGAAAGTCGTCTCATTGACAATGCCGCCAACCAACCACCGTCGACGCTGTTACTGGCTTACCAATCCGTAGTTTCTGCACCCAAAGTTGCCTCCTTTTACGGCGTCGAGCAGTGGTTAATAGAACGATATCCCCTAGCTTTGCCATCTCGTTGACATACGAAAAGGCACGCAGCAGTGCGGCCGAGCTTTCTTTTTGCCACGACGCTCCGTGTACGACATCCGAAAGTGCCTACCAGCAGAAGACATCGTGCATCAGTAGGACGAGTTCCCCTGAAACGGAATCGACGTGTAGCTGCTATGTCATGAAAACTGATAACTATTATAGGAAAACATTACAGCGAATGCGCCGACGAAGCAATGCCAAAGGAGCACGTACTGCCGATCCCTCTATACACTATCGTTCGCGGCGCTGCCGAATCGTAGCGTTGACTTCGTGAAAACCGCACCTTGTAATCAGAACTTCAAAAAGTGATGGAGTGCAAATCTCCGGGGAAACAAGCGAAAGCACTGATTTTTGGCATCAGAAGAATGAGACGCCTTTTGGCAACGCCTGATTAGATTAGAAAACAAGTTACTAACATTTCTGCTCCAGAATTATCCTTAAGAAAACCCGCTCTCCACGCAAGCGGGAAACGGCGTTATTCCGCCGAAACAGACGCGTTACATGACAATTTCAGTGATAATTAAACCAGCTTTTCACTCTGGCGAGAGGCGGCGTCATTCCTTCCGACACTCATGAGTGGATTAAAAGGTTTCATCGCTGCACTGGAAATCTACGTCGGTTTTCTTCTTCCGGGAAGCGCTTTTTCGGCTAGTGGTCGTCTTCAGCTTTCTTCGGAAAATTACTTACTAAGCAAGAAACAATGTCCGGTCTGGAGACTAGGATACAAAGGACAAGTGAAAGCGCCGAAAGCAGCACGGTGCCAGTTCAGTTCACGAGAATGAGGTTAGGAGGAGAGGAAGCTATATTAGACAAGAGAAAGAAGTGCGGGCGCGTAACACACGTAAGAGAGAGAAAGAGCGTTTATTGACGGGAAGGGCAGAGGGGTTGGCCTGGTACTCTGCACTGGGGAATGGGAAGAGGAGATATATATAACTGGTTTTTAGGGAAAGGAAATTGCGCAGTACCTGTCTCATTTATCGTTGGACACCTGAACCGCGCCGTAAGGGAAGGGATAAAGAAGGGAGTGAAAGAAGAAAATAAGAAACAGGTGCCGTAGTGGAGGGCTTCGGAATAATTTCGACCACATGGGGATCTTTAAAGTGCACTGACATCGCACAGCACACAGGCGCCTTAGCGTTTTGCCTCCATAAAAACGCAGCCGCCGCGGTCGAGTTCGAACCCGGGAAGTCCGGATCACTAGCCGAGCGCCCTAACTACTGAGCCACCGTGGCGGGTAAGGGAAGAGGAGAAAAATCGAGGCTCACGATGGGGGATAATGATGATGGGAGGTGGAAGATGAAAAAATACATTAAAAACCTAAGGCACACTTTCTAACTTCGCCAACGCGAGGCAAGGTCCGTGTCGCTTAAAAAGCTTGAGAGCGCTCGCGTTGCCTGTACAGTTTTCAAACTATATGGCCAAGCGCTGAGGATAGATAGGATAGGGTAACATTACTGAGCTGTAGCGCAAGTGCTTTTATGCGGTTCAGATGAGGGGCCTTGTGTCCATAGACTTCAAAGCAGATTGGAGCATGAGTGTTTCACGTGCATATGCTGGACACGCCACTAAAACATGTTCTATAGTCTCTAGCACGCCTCATGTGGGTACATTCCGGGGAGTCCGCTGGTCGTATGAAGTGCAAGTATTTGCGCGTGAATGCGACGTTTAGACGTAATCTATGGATTATGCACGCAATAGGGCGTAGTATTCCGCGCGGAACAAAAAAGGTCATCGCCGGATCTAGCCATTTATGGCGGATGGGTCGAGTGTCTGGCAGTGCCCATTACCTAGCCGTCGCACTCCTCAATGATTCCGAAAGGAGGCAAGTGGTGTCCTGTCTAGAGAACGGCACAGCTGTACGCAGGCCCTTGCTGAAGGGGCTCCTTCCTTCAGCGTCGGCGATCTCATTTCTGGTTTGTTATTGGTTTATGGACGTTTAACGTCTAAAAGCGACTCAGGCTATGAGAGACGCCGTAGCGAAGGAGTTCGAAAATTTCGACCACCTGGTGTTCTTGAACGTGCACTGACATCGCACAGCACTCAGGCCTCTACAATTTCGCCTCCATCGAAATTTGACCGCCGCGGCCGGGATCGAACCCGCCTCTTTCGGGCCAGCAGCCGAGCACCGTAACCACTCAGCGACCGCGGCGGCCCTGATCTCATTTCCTTCGAGTCCAGAGTGTCCAACGATCCACTGGAACACTATACGGTCGCCTTTTTCCTGAGAAAATGACAGTAGACTAATTTTATCAAGAGCATGAGCTTGGTATTCAGTGTGGCGTAGGAAGCATCCAAAACTTTGTAGCTCAGGTTTACAGTCAGTGAAAATGCACCACTCCTGAGGCGGTTCTCCGCGGATGTGGCGAATCGCTTCCCGAAGGCGCGTAAGCTCTGCAGCGGTTGAAGTAGACTTGAGTCCTAAAATGAATCTGCGTAGCGGCGGCCACTGGCGCAGATTTCTTTTCAACTCTAGTCCGAAGCACTCTCGCAGCCACCCAACGAGCAGAGGTCAGGGCAGGGCAGCCCACACCTGATATGAAGCTGCTCAATCTGCGCGAGAAGAGAGATCGCGCAGAGCGCCGGGCGCGACGGACTGACAGAGCCGCCGACTGGACTGTCTACAACCGCTTGGGAAGGGAAGGGATAAAGAAGGGAGTGAAAGAAGAAAATAAGAAACAGGTGCCGTAGTGGAGGGCTCCGGAGTAATTTCGACCACCTGGGGATCTTTAACGTGCACTGACATCGCACAGCACACGGGCGCCTTAGCGTTTTTCCTCCATAAAAACGCAGCCGCCGCGGTCGGGTTCGAACCCGGGTCTGAATTCCCTTATGCTCTTTCGCGGTACACGCAAAACGATACGCGCTAGGAGCTGAGGGCATAGAATGTGACCATGAAGAAGTTTATACAAGAAAATTATATCTGCCCTCATGCGACGGCCGCTAAGAGAAGGAAGCTGCAGTGAGTTACTCCGTCTGGGAAGAGAGCTGGAAGCTTTGCAAGAAAACCGATGTTGAAATATGCGTAAAAACTTTTGCTGAACTCTGTCGATTTTTTCACAGTTTGACTGGCAAGTGCTGTTCCAAACAACAGACGCATATTCCAAAAGAGGCAAGCATATGGAGAGGTAGAGCTTTAAGAAAGGAAGTGGGGCTCGAAACTCTCTCGAAAGCCTGCAGATGAAGCCGAGTGTACGCATAGCCCGTAGAGCAATGCGTTTTGTATGAGAGGAGATGCTGAGGCAACGGTCGAAAAGTACGCCGAGGTCATTAATTTCATCAACCCTGGGCAGCGGCCTACCATTCACAGAATAAGAGCAGAGAAGACAGCGTTTTACGCGTATATGAGACAACCTTGGTTTTAGATGAGTTGAGAGTGAGCCCATTCTTCAAGCACCAATCAGAGAAGGCGGACATGTCCGATTGCAATGACAAGCAATCATGAAGAGTATGTATTGCCTTGAACATTTTTATATCGTCCGCATAAAGGAGAAACGAGGAGTTTTTGACCACGGAGGAAACGTCATTGATAAAAAGAGAGAACAGAAGCGGGCCTAATAATAATAATAATAATAATAATAATAATAATAATAATAATAATAATAATAATAATAATAATAATAATAATAATAATAATAATAATAATAATAATAATAATAATAATAATAATAATCAATCAATCAATCAATCAATCAATCAATCTTTATTTTTCGGTGCCCAGGAACAACCCAAAGGTCTTGGTGCTGGTACACCATTCACACGCACAAAATGTAAATTTGTCTTCCACAAAGGAAGAGACTCACGGGAGTTAATGCAGCAGTCAAGGCGATAGAAAAAAAGACATATAAACTAGGCGTGACAGCAAGCATGAAGCAAAAAAGTGAAAACAAGAAAACAGCGAGAACAGCGGTAAATGAAAACAGCTAGAACAGGCAACACACATATAAACAACTAATGAAACAATAAACAAAGAGAATGAACACAAGAACGACCGATAACAGCCAAGTACAGCATATAGCAAAATACAAACAAGAATAAAGCCAATACTAATATGAACGAATAAGAAACCTCTGAAATACAAGCTAGAAATATAATCATACACAATAAGAAATGTAATTAGTGAACGCGTTACAGACAATCAGGCGTGAGTACACAGTATTAAAGAAATAACATTAATGAAAACAAGTAGACGTGATGAACAATTAAGGAGAAAAAAAAACAATATAATACCAGTGCAAATGCACAAGTGTAGTAAAGTCAAAATGCATGAAAGGGAAAGTTATGTATGAGAAAAAGAGTGCTCAAAGTGGAACGTCACGGACATCCGATATAAAAGAAGGGAGAGAATTTTCGAATATATCAAGGTGAGGACAAAGAGAATTGAACAACTTTTGCATTCTGTCCAGAGGGGAGAGGGAGTGCAGGAGCGCAGAAACTTGGAATGGTCTGAATTCCCTTATGCTCTTTCGCGGTACGCGCAAAAGGATACGCGCTAGGAGCTGAGGGCATAGAATGTGACCATGAAGAAGTTTATACAAGAAAATTATATCTGCCCTCACGCGACGGCAGCTAAGAGAAGGAAGCTGCAGTGAGTTACTCCGCCTGGGACGAGAGCTGGAAGTTTTGCAAGAAACCCGATGTTGAAATATGCGTAAAAACTTTAGCTGAACTCTGTCGATTTTTTCACAGTTCGACTGGCAAGTGCCGTTCCAAACAACAGACGCATATTCCAAAAGCGGCAAGCATATGGAGAGGTAGAGCTTTAAGAAAGGAAGTGGGGCACGAAACTCTCTCGAAAGCCTGCAGATGAAGCCAAGTGTACGCATAGCCCGCAGAGCAATGCGTTTTGTATGAGAGGAGAAGCTGAGGCTGCGGTCAAAAAGTACGCCGAGGTCATAATAATAATAATAATACTAATAATAATAATAATTGGTTTTGAGGGAAAGGAAATGGCGCAGTATCTGTCTCATATATCGTATTACACCTGAACCGCGCCGTAAGGGAAGGGATAAAGTAGGAAGTGAAAGAATAAAGGAAGAAAGAGGTGCCGTAGTGGACGGCTCCGGAATAATTTCGACCACCTAGGGATATTTAACGTGCACTGACATCGCACAGCACATGGGGCGCCTCAGCCTCTTTCCGCCATCAAAACGCAGCCGTCGCGGTAGGGCTCAAACCCGAGCGTTTCAGTTTGTCAAAATGATGAAAGTGTAATACAAAAATATTGCGAGACGTAATTAATCTTTGCCTGGAACGGAAAATTAAAAAAAAATACAGGACTGCGTTCGTTGTCATATGTTAGTGGTCCGAATCCATGGACGCTAAAGTTGTTTCTGGGTGCGAAAATATTTCTTCGTTCAGTTCTTAAGGCCGATGCTGGCATGAACGGAATAATTTTTCTAACTGAATGGCCTGTCTTTGATTTCAACCCGAAAGCTCTCGCGCCCAAAGCGAAAATCATACCCCAGACCAACGGGCCGCACGGCCGGCATATGCGCTGATCCTACATATAAAGCCGCACTTCCGCACGATATCTGGGAGTCAGTATTACGGCTTTTTTTCTTTTATTATCGAGCCGCAATTTATTATCTACCCCGGAATCTCTTCGATGCTGCTGTTTATTATTCGAGAGGTTGAGCTTCAGTTCCAGCGCACAACGCCGTTAATCGCCTTTATACCAGGCCTGTGAGCGAAAACTGCCACTAACTTTTAAAAGTAGTCTTTTTGAGGCATAAAGGCGGTGTTTGTGTGATAAAAAAAAATTAATCATGTTAATTAGTAAACTGCTTAACTTAGCTTCAATAGTTAGCTGTTTAGCTGCTACAATCGCGGGCCTGGTTGATAACAGAGATTTGCTCCAGCACAGGCGGGATGCAGGACGTCACCCGGCACGTGCGCCACGGAGCGACGTGCACAAGTGATCATCGCTGCGCGCGACAAAGACGCGCGCTTTTCGAATGGTGCAAGAGATGGTCTGGATTTGTTTGAGCCGGAGAACCTGACGCAATCGCGTCATCGAAACTCTAAAAACTGATATAGGTCTGCCTAATTCCACGCACAAATCTCGAATGGCATCTAGGCAGATAGCTCTAAGAGTTTAAAAGATAACGGTGCCTCGAGTTTTTTGCTTCGGTATTACAGGTAAGCAAGGTTTAATCAGATTTTGAATTTAATCCAATCTTTGAATGTGTTTGTCCTTCCTGTTTTTAAAAATTATTTATTTTCAGTGTGTCCCAAACAGTTGCTATATATCATAGGAAATTTAATGAAGTTTAATTAGTTAAATTATTTAACCTGCTGTTAAATTTTGTATCGTTTGCTCTGCAAAGGGCCGCTGCCGCGCCCCGATAAAAAACCTGCTCACGTCTGCACGTTGCGTCATGGTCTCGATACCATCGGGTCGGAGCACGCCCTTGGAGGCACGACGGAGGAGGCAGTAGCACATGTTCCTGTCCTTATTTTCACATGCCGGTAACCCTATTCCTAGACGTGAATCGAATGAAGTGCAATTTACCGATAGGGCCTAACGTGCAAAGCTACCCCTTGCCGGCGAGTTAACTCGTCCTTTCTCGCAGCTTTATTTTTTTCTTGCCCGCTGGCTCATGCTGTCTCAAATGCGCTCATATCTCGGCGCTCGGTCTGTTCGGAGTTAAGTTTTATTTTGCGGAATGTGAAAGACGAGTGTTTAGAATGAACAGGCAAGAATGCGATCATAAAGAATGCAGAGAACAAGAAATATAATACCGGCGCATTTATTGCAACTTGAGTGCTTGGGTATGAGGTGCTATTTTTCGTGCGTTATGGTTGCTTCGTGCCAGCATTTAGAAAGATCTGCCACAATTATCATCGTAGTTGTTCAGTTAAACCAAAGAAAGCGATACTAGCACCGAGTCCTTACCTGTAAGAAAATGGTCGTCTCACTGACAATGCCGCCAGCCAACCATCATCGACGCTGTTACTGGCTTACCAATCCCGAGATTCTGCACCCAAAGCTGCCTCCTTTTACTGCGTCTAGCAGTGGTTAAGCAATGGAATGATAGCCCCTGGCTTTGCCATCTCGTTGACATACGAAAAGTCAAGCAGCATTGCTGCCGAGCTTTCTGTTGGCCACGACGCTCCGTGTACGACATCCGAAACTTCCTTCTGCAAAGCACTAGCAGCAGGCAGCGTGCATCTGTACGACGAGTTTTCCACATACGGTATCGATGCGTCGCTTCTATGTCATGAAAATCGCCAATATTTATAGGAAAACATTACAACGACGTCTGAATGCTCCGACGAAGCAATGCCAAAGGAGCAAACATAGGCCTCCACGCACTGCCGATTCCTCTATACCCAATTCACACCTTTAAATGGAGGATAATCACATGCACACCCTTACAACTTACAAATTAGGAGTATCTACAACACATGGTCCCATCCTGCACCAAACAATTTTAGAAGTTTGTATGAATGGGTGCATGTGTCCCTAATACTCCTGGTAGTGCCTCCGACATTCAAGGGTGTTCCTCTCAAAAATGGAAACCTGGCTTCTCCTCAGTGCTGCATGTCCAACTAAAGAAGGAAGAAAAAATGAATGAAATAGAAATTATAGCCCTGGCTCGTGTGCTTTACGGAACAAAATATCCTAGCATAGTTCCTGTGGGAACATCACATACGCATGTGAAGCAGTAGGATGCATGTTCGGCATTTTATCCACGTTTTAACAATGCATGGAGGCGAGTATTAAGGCAACATTCCACATGGCGATTAAACTTAACCATTTATGAAAGCAGCACAAATGCGCTGATGGCTCCGATAGTATGCGCTCGTTAGGATTACAGATTGAGGCATGATTTAAATCTTTCGCAGCCGAGAACATACTCGTACATGCAGCGGCAAGAAAAATTTGGTTCACTTGCAGCGTAAAAAAAATTTGAGTGATTGATTTTATTATGAATGCCAATAAAATTGTTAGAATGATACATATGCCGTGAATGGGTGGGGGGGGCCTCATTGGTTGTTTTGATTATATTGTGCTCCTGTGCTGAATCCATATCAAGCCAAAGCAATTACCACTGCATCGTATTGAATAGAGAAATCATTACTTTTACGTCTTCCGACAATATGTTTCAATCGGAGTAGTGTCTGCGCCAAATCATTCTGGTTTACACTCCAATCACGCACAAGAAAAACAGGACAAAACTTAGCTATTTCCTGAACCAACCACTGTCTCAATTGAAAGAAAGACAGCTGTGGAGACCTGAAGTTAATTAGGTCCCTAGAAGAGCTTGAGAAACTCTAAGTGCAAAGTGGGCAAAACAAAAATTTTATTTTACCTCGACGTACGTAGCTCCGCCAGAGTGAACATGTAGCAGGAGGTACCTGTGCAATCCATAAAAATTAAATGCTGTGGTACGCGGCGTTTCATGTCCGAAAGCCAAATTTGGGCTATCGGAGGCGCTGTAGTGGAAAGCGCCATACTATTTTCGGCAATCCGGAGTCCTCTAAAGTGCACTTGCATTGCACAACACACGGGCGTATTAGGCATTTAGTGCTTTCAGCTCCCGTTCTGGGCAAACTCGCCAACATCGTCAATGCACCGCAGCGCACCGAGCAGAGAACATGAGCTAGAACTGCTAGAACCTGAAGCGAACATTTCCGTCCGCCCGCTGAATTCGGAACCGGCGCGCTGCGAATGGAAGCTAGCACGCTGTCCTGGCGGTGAGGGCGCCAAGGGGAGCCGAAGGTCTACTGGAGCGCAGAAGCATCTGTCGAGTGTTTCGATGGTTTCGATCCGACCCCTGCAGTCCGCATTCTGCCCTGTGTTGCACTCAATCACCGCTGCGTTTTGTTGATTCATTTAATTTTATGAAGAGCATTGCTGCAGGCCTAGGGGCATTATGCCTATCCGACATATAACACGGAACCATACAGCTCCTCTCACGCCTCTCTGAACCACCTCACCACGAATGCCCTGCCACAGTCCCTGCGCGGACCTTGGAAGTTTGCTCTGGTTACAAGCGCTGCGCGTAAGCCGAGCGGTCTATCCGCTCGAAAGCCGCAGCGCCAGGACGACGCGCGTGCAGACGGGAGGCTGAGAAGGCGCGTGCGCCCCGGTTTGCGGTAAACAGCAAACAGGCGACGCATCCATGAAAGAGAAACAAACACCGTCATTGAGTCTATGCGACAGATCCATGTTACGCGTGTTCGCCCGAACGCTGCCGTACGACCGCGCTGCACCTGTCAATAACACTGCCGCCGAATATGTCGAACTAGTGAAGGAACCCCACCCGAAGCCAACGTCACATCTTCTTCGGAGTATTCCGGGATATCTGTTCGGGAGGGAGCCGTCCTAGAATGTGCTGTGCTTTGCCTGCCATACATTTCATGCTCCCCTCCTCTTTCGACGACGAGATAGGCTACATTTTTTTTTACATATTCGGCCATCATCGAAATGCAGCTGCTGGAGTGAAAGTAAAAAAAAAATCTGAAACGGGCCAATTGACGGTATCTTTTCAATCCGAATAAATATAGCATGTTTAATCGCTTCTTATTTCCCGGAAGTGGCAACTGTTAGCAATCGCTGTGTATGCTGCTCCGAGGCTGCAAATGCATTCCAGCTCCCGTACACATTGTAAGCAAAAACTGAAAGCGAAACTGAATTTCTGCCGCTAGGCGTGCACCAGTACTATCGGGCCTTTGTTGACTTTTTTTTTTCCAGCCGGCTGGTCATGGCTGCAGTGTACTAGAATACGTTTTGGGTAGTGGAAAGAGCGGCAGTCAGCGCGTGAGGCATTTCATGTTAACTCAACCAGGTGGCGCTAGCGGCGCCTAACCGAGCTCAATTCAGAGACCGATAGTAGCCAGGCAGCAGCAAGCACAGAAGTATTATTATTGCCGCATGCATGCGGACTACTCCCGATGCAAATGTTCTTATTTGCTTATGAGCGAATTAATCAAAGTAAAATGACTTCATCAGAGCTAAGTTTTCGTCATATTTCCTCAGCTGAGCAGATGGCGCAAGGCACGAAATGCGTGAAGCTTCGCGTTTACTTCATTAACCGAAATGCGTGAAGCATCGCGTTTATTTCAGTAACCAGTAAGAATTTGCTCTGAACGGTGACGTGTGCATCATTTTACATACGGGTTAGTACGAGCAGCAACTGCGAGAGGCAAACAGCACGTTCTGGGCACTTCGCACTCCAGTTCTCTTATTACAGGCGCTCGCCTGTGCGACACTAGCAGACAGCATCGCCAGTAATGCAGAGAAAACATCGGAATTGCGCCAGTGTTCACTGCCGCTATTATATGTTACTGATCTAAGGTAAATGCTAGGTGTTCTGCGCGTTTTTCGTTTTGCAGTATCCGGTCCCTGGGGTCGCCGACCTCTACAATCTTTGTTGTTGTGATTTTGTCTTATTCTTCAAACACGCAGGACAAAACTATAATTTTATTTAGTACTGAAGCAGATAAAGTCAGAATAAAAGAAAAACGCTTTTATCCACCAAATGTTTATTTAAAATCAATGGTTCAAGACAAATGCAGTAGGTATATTCACAACACAACTTGTTCAAATCTGGTGTTTGAAAATTGTTCACACGAAAGCGCGAAATAAGGAAATAAGGTTTCTTGACAAACAAGCAAATACGCTCATGTGTAGCGACTTAGCTTTAGGTAGTTAGCGGTTTCCAGTTTCTGGCACCTGGCGCGATTAAGAGCCCTCACAAAGAAGTGTAGACCTGTGGGCGCATAGAAGGCAACCATTTGCACTGTCAGCGACTCGGAATGATTAACACATCCAAAGCTCTCTTGCTGCTTTTTTTCTTTATGAGACTACAGGAGACCACCTTTGTGCTTCAACATTATGTAGTCAGCAGCACCCAGCTACTGAACACTCTCCTTGCTTGTAAGGAGCAATGTGCGGCACTCTTCACAGTTTGTTTTCAGGACACACTTCCAATTTTGCTACATATCAACAGACGTAAAAAACTAGACTTTCATCACTCTTTGCACCAATGCCTGGGCCATGATCTGGAACAACATTACTGAGGTCTTTTATATGTTGCTCTGCACCAGTTAGGTTGCCATGTTCAAGCAACCTTTCAATGAGGTCCTGCTTGCTCTGCTCAGTAGGGCCTACTCCATCTGGCTTTAGGAGGGACGTCAGTACACCTGGCTCGGCATTCCCTTTTGACACAGATTTGGCTAGCCCGTAGAAGCTTAGGCAGCTAACAGTTATTAGGAACTGTTGCGGTGTGGGATGACTGTTGCATACCGACGATTGTCTTACGATTACAAAGAGGTTTTCAACAGGGTCTTGACTCAGCTTCGGTGTCATTATATACTTATAGCCAACACGTTTTGACAAATAATCAATTGTGGATAAAACACTGGACACAGTAACTCGAAGCCCCACTGCTGTAGATGTGGACAGGAAGCCCCATTGTCTCCCAGCATGAAGTTCCCACTCTGTGAGGTAGGCCAGGAAAGACAGCAACTGGACTTCAGCAACAGATCCAGGCCGCAGGGCTTTGGCAGGGAACCCAGACGTCATGATTTCTATCAAGTCTCGAATCATTCTGCAGTAAAAATGTATGATAAAAACATGTTTAAAATACCGAAGATAACAGCTCCTTGTTACACTAAACAGCACTGTACCTTTTTTATTACAGTCGAACAAAAATGGCTTTCATCGTTAGAAAACAAGTTCATTGAGAAAAGGACGCACCCAAAATACGTGAGCACTGGGTCTAGGCTTCCCCAGCTTACTTCAAGCTCGGTCTTGTAGAAGCGGAGACCATTGAGAACAGTATCATCAAACAGCTGAAATGCATAATTGACCCTCATTTTTTCAAAATTATTCGGTTTGGCGTGGCAGCTTCTGGTCACGGGCATAGCTTTAACAGTAAAATAAGTCCCATCGAGGTTCAGGTCATCTCGCACAGGCCGAAGCGACACCTGTAATACACATAAAAGATACATATTTTTTCTGAGAAATAGTTTGTACACGACTACACATATGACTCAGTGCTACTTGCTCCAAGCCCTTAGGAAAAGAACAAAATGGAAAACTGCTATTATCTCGCCTGCTGTGGTGTTGAAGTTCGACTTCAGGAATTTATTCCTAAGGCATATTACCAGATGAGTGAGGCCGAATGCAAAATGGAGTGAGCGGCTGGGATCCACTGGATGCTGCACCTTGTTCGTAGAGAAAGTTGGAGTTGCCCGAATACCCATGAGCGCCCACATTCTCCTATTCCATGCAGCGCCATCGCTGGTAATAAAATCAACATATAGGCCTGCTTGCTCAGCAAGGATTACAGCCTCTGTAATGACTTATGCTGGCAGGTTTCCTTTCACATTGCTGTGTGCAGCAAACACAGCAATAATTAGTGCCCAACTGCCAACAAAAGGCAAAAAGACAATTACCATGCCGTGGTAACACACGCATGTTTGTCAGTGTCTGGGGTAAAAGCGCCTAAATCTACGAACCCATCAATGTGGCCACTTGTCATTAGAGAAAGGTTATCTGAAAGTTTCATTTCATCCACCAAGAGTCATCCGCGTTTCTTGAAGACATCCATTGAGCTCGTCTTCTCCTTTAGCACATAGAAAACATTTATGCTGAATCCAAATCCTGACCTGTATTCCCTAGTGTAAATGCGTAGGGTGACTTTTGTTGGTAGAACAAGGCTCTACTGTTTGCGCATATGTTGATACAGATTTGGTCCTTTCATTTTCATAATGATGCATTCCAGCATCCCTGCTTTGAGTAAACCATATCTTTCATGCTTTTACGCTTGGCTGCTGCAAAAATGTAATGGGCTGCTTGCGTTTGCTTAGGTGGTAGGCTTTCTATTTTTGTTTTGAAAACTTCTTCGGTAAGGCGACTGTTCTGGTCCTGCATTCTGAGGTTATGCTGCCGTAGCGTGCACAGACGTGAGAGAAGGCGCTTTGACTTTTGCCGGGAAAACTTGAGCAAATTTCGATGTTTTTTTTCACTGGTTTCTGCATTTTTACTCGGAAGCTTCTTGCCTGTATCCATTTCCTGAGGTAGGGACATGCCACACAGGTAGTACCTGTTATTTAAAAGCATAGGATGGGAAATATGCTACATACAAAATCTTAGTACTATGTGCTCGTTACTACAATGTAGTTTCTGTAAATAAATGGTAATACAGGCCTTTGTTGTTGTAATTAACAGGTGCATTAGCTAAAAGAAACCTTAAAACCAAAAATATAATCAATATTACTCAAACAGCAAAAATGTATAATTTTCGGATGATAAGCTTCGATTATGTACATTATTTTTACAACGACCTTTCTTGCTGATTAAAAGTACTTTCACTGCAACCTATATTATCTCGGCAACCAAATCTAGCTGCATACCATTGTCAGTAATTGTGCCTGTACAGGACTTGCTGAACAAACTCTCTTGTACGAGGAGCCCAGAAGCCTTCAGCCGGTCTGTAAGGTGTTCAGCGTAGTCGCTGGTGTACTCCTGTCGGTCCATCGCTCCTTTGCAAACGATGACAATGGCTGTTTGGTGAAGAACTTCTCGAGCTTCTAACATATATTTTATATCAACTTCTTTCGCTTCTTTGCCATGAAAATAAGGGCGAGCGAAGACCCGTTTCCATTTGTCTGCAGTAAACACCAGCAGCTTCTCGTGCGCGAGAAGAAATGTACCTCTGGTCATGGTAGTTGTAGCGCACACAACTGCATAAAAATCGGGCACATTAAGTCTTGTCTACGTGTTCGGAAGGCTGAGTTGGTCAGCAATTTTCTGCAATGAAGCAGGCTCACTAGGCTCGTTCAAATTCGAGCTCACGCTGTCGTCTTGCACATTTGTGTCGTGTTGACAGGAATCATGAAAGTCGCGCCGCGACAACCGTACTTTCTTGGCCGGTGCCCCAGCACAGGCAGCTGGACGCTTTCTCTCTCGTCGTTTTTCTTGAACTGGCTTGGAAAGGTAATCCGGCATGTCGGGCAGCAAGGTTGCGACCGCAGCAGCGGTCAGCGCAGGTCTGCCACGAGGGATCCTCGCCTCTTTACCGTCGATTTTGTGCACATAATCCCGCACGATGAATGGCGCTTCGAAATGCCTTCCGCACACCGCCGACGTTTCCGAGAGTGGCTTGTCGCTGCAGTGCGAAATCCTCTCCCACTGCTTCCGTTGGGTCTCGTCTTTCGGGCCTTCAAACAACGACAATGTCCGTCCGTTCACCTCACGGAATCCAGGGTGCCCGGTATTACAATCTGGCGCGTAGCAGTGCGTGTCCGCTCTTTTGGTTTTCTTCTCCATGACTGCATGCGAACCACTCTTTGCGCGTACGACGCAAAGCAAGAAAGTATAAGATGTCAGAAGCGATGTAAAAAAAGCAGCAACAGCGTACGTGCACAACATAAATAACAGCAACCTACACGTGCTACTGAGGCGCCGATATCCTCGGTTTCTAGATGCCAGCGCCACGCGCGGCGGTTAACAGAAATACCAACAGCTCTCTCGTAGGCTGCGCTCCGCGCTCTTTCCACTACCCAAAGTATTCTATTACACTGTAGTCATGGCTTCGTGGTATGCGCGCTTCAGTGGTTCAAGAGAATGCGTTTTCGACCACGTTTTTCGAGGTACCGAAGTGAACTGGAGTGTTTTTAGTGTGCATATATAACAGGAAATGTGCGTAGGTTCGTTCAAGGCTGTCCAAGTACCGTATATGACGTATCAGGCCGGAAGCAGCAGCTCTGCCGAATACGTTGCTTTTGTTCTAGATTGGCAGAAAGGGCGGCGCTCGCTCACATTGTAAAGCTTTGAAGTCAAAAAGCGCGGGCGAACTTATGAAAAGTGCGTCGGTTCGTTCAGTGCTGTCCAAGTACCGTATATGACGTATCAGGACGGAAGCAGCCGCTCTGCCGAATACGTTTCTCTTGTTCTAGATTGGCAGAAAGGACGGCGCTCGCTCACATTGTAAAGTTTTGAAGTCAAAAAGCACGGGCAAACTTATGTGCACGTGTTCATGCGCCAGAATGTATTTGCAATACAGCAATCGTTGTCCTGAAGTCGGCGTTAGTGGAAAAAACGAGTGTTGCCGTGATATGGGGACCTAGAGCAGCTCAGCACTACCACGAACCTGCCTTCAATCCCAACAAACACAAAATCTCCTCAAAATCTCCCAGAAATATCTCATCAGAACATTTGGAATGTCCCCAGGAGGTTCTCATTTTCCCGAAGACGTCCAAAAAACGTCCCCACAACTAGCCATGTCCAAAAAGTTGTGCGTCCCAGGGACAGCCCCAAAAGTTTAATGCTAGATTTCTCAGCTCTGACTGAATAAACTTATTTCTTCTTTTTTATGCATTCTTCAGGCATCTAAGCGCACATATGTGCCAAATTTCAGGCACATGCTTACGTTACAGGCGGTGAAATACATTTGTCAACTCGCGTGAATGCTTGCTGGCTAGGCCATTCAGACTAACCTATTTACATGAAATTTGCTTTAACAAGGTGAAAATTTGGGCTGGTTGGTACATGATCTTGTAGCGGGAGCAGCGCAGCGCGAGACAAAGCGAGAGGCGGGACACGACGCTGAATAACAACCAGATTTTTAATGCACGTTCGTCGAATATATGCATCTCGCTCGTGTAAGAAGGAAAAAAAAGAAGCATGAAAAATGCATAAGATGCACACGGGGTGAAATATTAAGACATCACACGCAGATAATCAATTTCTCTGTCACGAAGCGCTATTGAAGGTATGCAGACGCATATGTCGCGTGGTTCGTTGATTAAAATACGACGGGATGACCATTGTGTTGATAAGCTGCAGAGCGTATTCATGCTCTGCAATGTTTTGCTAATTTACTACTCATGGCGCCCTTTAGGGATATTTTGTGCTCTCGAAGCCACTCATTCAAATAGTGCCCTGTTTGACCAATGTAGGTGCGTCCGCATGACAGGGGTATTTCCTAAACCCCGCTTTACGCATATTTCATGTTTTTTTCGGTGTTTTTTCTTGCATTGATTTTTCTTTGCTCGCTGTTGACTTTGGCGCACAAGCTTCTTAATTTGTTGGGTGCTGACATGAGCACGTTTACACCAGCTCTTGCGCCTACCTTTTTGAGGCTGTGGGAAATGCCATTAATGTAAGGAATGACCGCGTACGGCTTCCTTTCTTCTGATGTGGTTGTGACATATTTTCTGCCTCTAAGTACTTGCAGAATCCCTTCTGCGACACTGGATAGCAGCCTCGTCGGGTAAACTGCTGCTTTCAGCCGACTGTTCTGGGCGTCAAAACTTCCTCGAACTTCATGATGACAGGAGCTCGTCCATGTGGCTCTCATTGCTACTTTTGCTAAGGACTAGATGAACTAGTAGCCTTTCTAGGCGCTCACATATGCTGGCGGTACGGACCACGAAGCTAGAAGGGACTGCTCCCCTACACATCTGCGCACTCCAAGATCATCAAGCGGGGGTAGAAAAAAACAGCAATGAGAGCCGCATTGACGAGATCCCGTCATCATGAGGTTCAAGGTAGTTTTGACACCCAGAACCGTCGGCTGAAAGCAGCAGGTTGCCCGACAAGACTGCTATCCAGTGTCGTAGAAGGGATTCTGCAAGCCCCTAGAGGCAGAAAATATGTCACAACCACATCAGAATAAAGGAAGCCGTACGCGGTCATTCCTGGCATTAATGGCAGTTCCCACAGTCTCAAAAGGGTAAGAGCAATAGCTGGTGTAAAAGTGCTCATGTCAGCACACAACAAGTTAAGGACCTTGTGCGCCAAAGTCAAGAGCGAGCAAAGAAAAAATTAATGTAAGGAAAAACACCTGAAAAAGCATGTGAAATGTGTGAAAAGCGGGATTTATGAAATACCTCTGTCATGCGGACGCACATACATTGGTCAAACATGGCGCTGTTTGAATAAACGGCTTCGAGAGCACGAAATATCCCTAAAGAGCGCCATCAGCAGTGAATTAGCAAAACATTGCAGAGAGCATGATTGCGCTCCGCAGCTTATCAACGCAATGGTCATCCCGTCGTATTTTGATCAACGGACCAGGGCGATTGAAGAAGCCTACAACATCCGACCCAAGAGCGACATATGCGTCTGCATACCTTTAATAGCGCTTCGTGACAGAGAAATTGATTATCTGCGTGTGATGTCTTAATATTTCACCCCGTGTGCATCTTATGCATTTTTCATGCTTCTTTTTTTTTCCTTCTTACACGAGCGAGATGCATATATTCGACGAACGTGCATTAAAAATCTGGTTGTTATTCAGCGTCGTGTCCCGCCTCTCGCTTTGTCTCGCGCTGCGCTGCTCCCGCTACAAGATCATGTACCAACCAGCCCAAATTTTCACCTTGTTAAAGCAAATTTCATGTAAATAGGTTAGTCTGAATGGCCTAGCCAGCAAGCATTCACGCGAGTTGACAAATGTATTTCACCGCCTGTAACGTAAGCATGTGCCTGAAATTTGGCACATATGTGCGCTTAGATGCCTGAAGAATGCATAAAAAAGAAGAAATAAGTTTATTCAGTCAGAGCTGAGAAATCTAGCATTAAACTTTTGGGGCTGTCCCTGGGACGCACAACTTTTTGGACATGGCTAGTTGTGGGGACGTTTTTTGGACGTCTTCGGGAAAATGAGAACCTCCTGGGGACATTCCAAATGTTCTGATGAGATATTTCTGGGAGATTTTGAGGAGATTTTGTGTTTGTTGGGATTGAAGGCAGGTTCGTGGTAGTGCTGAGCTGCTCTAGGTCTCCATATCACGGCAACACTCGTTTTTTCCACTAACGCCGACTTCAGGACAACGATTGCTGTATTGCAAATACATTCTGGCGCATGAACACGTGCACATAAGTTTGCCCGTGCTTTTTGACTTCAAAACTTTACAATGTGAGCGAGCGCCGTCCTTTCTGCCAATCTAGAACAAGAGAAACGTATTCGGCAGAGCGGCTGCTTCCGTCCTGATACGTCATATACGGTACTTGGACAGCACTGAACGAACCGACGCACTTTTCATAAGTTCGCCCGCGCTTTTTGACTTCAAAGCTTTACAATGTGAGCGAGCGCCGCCCTTTCTGCCAATCTAGAACAAAAGCAACGTATTCGGCAGAGCTGCTGCTTCCGGCCTGATACGTCATATACGGTACTTGGACAGCCTTGAACGAACCTACGCACATTTCCTGTTATATATGCACACTAAAAACACTCCAGTTCACTGCGGTACCTCGAAAAACGTGGTCGAAAACGCATTCTCTTGAACCACTGAAGCGCGCATACCACGAAGCCATGACTACAGTGTAATAGAATACTTTGGGTAGTGGAAAGAGCGCGGAGCGCAGCCTACGAGAGAGCTGTTGGTATTTCTGTTAACCGCCGCGCGTGGCGCTGGCATCTAGAAACCGAGGATATCGGCGCCTCAGTAGCACGTGTAGGTTGCTGTTATTTATGTTGTGCACGTACGTTGTTGCTGCTTTTTTTACATCGCTTCTGACATCTTATACTTTCTTGCTTTGCGTCGTACGCGCAAAGAGTGGTTCGCATGCAGTCATGGAGAAGAAAACCAAAAGAGCGGACACGCACTGCTACGCGCCAGATTGTAATACCGGGCACCCTGGATTCCGTGAGGTGAACGGACGGACGTTGTCGTTGTTTGAAGGCCCGAAAGACGAGACCCAACGGAAGCAGTGGGAGAGGATTTCGCACTGCAGCGACAAGCCACTCTCGGAAACGTCGGCGGTGTGCGGAAGGCATTTCGAAGCGCCATTCTTCGTGCGGGATTATGTGCACAAAATCGACGGTAAAGAGGCGAGGATCCCTCGTGGCAGACCTGCGCTGACCGCTGCTGCGGTCGCAACCTTGCTGCCCGACATGCCGGATTACCTTTCCAAGCCAGTTCAAGAAAAACGACGAGAGAGAAAGCGTCCAGCTGCCTGTGCTGGGGCACCGGCCAAGAAAGTACGGTTGTCGCGGCGCGACTTTCATGATTCCTGTCAACACGACACAAATGTGCAAGACGACAGCGTGAGCCCGAATTTGAACGAGCCTAGTGAGCCTGCTTCATTGCAGAAAATTGCTGACCAACTCAGCCTTCCGAACACGTAGTCAAGACCTAATGTGCCCGATTTTTATGCAGTTGTGTGCGCTACAACTACCATGACCAGAGGTACATTTCTTCTCGCGCACGAGAAGCTGCTGGTGTTTACTGCAGACAAATGGAAACGGGTCTTCGCTCGCCCTTATTTTCATGGCAAAGAAGCGAAAGAAGTTGATATAAAATATATGTTAGAAGCTCGAGAAGTTCTTCACCAAACAGCCATTGTCATCGTTTGTAAAGGAGCGATGGACCGACAGGAGTACACCAGCGACTACGCTGAACACCTTACAGACCGGCTGAAGACTTCTGGGCTCCTCGTACAAGAGAGTTTGTTCAGCAAGTCCTGTACAGGCACAATTACTGACAATGGTATGCAGCTAGATTTGGTTGCCGAGATAATATAGGTTGCAGTGAAAGTACTTTTAATCAGCAAGAAAGGTCGTTTTAAAAATAATGTACATAATCGAAGCTTATCATCCGAAAATTATACATTTTTGCTGTTTGAGTAATATTGATTATATTTTTGGTTTTAAGGTTTCTTTTAGCTAATGCACCTGTTAATTACAACAACAAAGGCCTGTATTACCATTTATTTACAGAAACTACATTGTAGTAACGAGCACATAGTACTAAGATTTTGTATGTAGCATATTTCCCATCCTATGCTTTTAAATAACAGGTACTACCTGTGTGGCATGTCCCTACCTCAGGAAATGGATACAGGCAAGAAGCTTCCGAGTAAAAATGCAGAAACCAGTGAAAAAAAACATCGAAATTTGCTCAAGTTTTCCCGGCAAAAGTCAAAGCGCCTTCTCTCACGTCTGTGCACGCTACGGCAGCATAACCTCAGAATGCAGGACCAGAACAGTCGCCTTACCGAAGAAGTTTTCAAAACAAAAATAGAAAGCCTACCACCTAAGCAAACGCAAGCAGCCCATTACATTTTTGCAGCAGCCAAGCGTAAAAGCATGAAAGATATGGTTTACTCAAAGCAGGGATGCTGGAATGCATCATTATGAAAATGAAAGGACCAAATCTGTATGAACATATGCGCAAACAGTAGAGCCTTGTTCTACCAACAAAAGTTACCCTACGCATTTACACTAGGGAATACAGGTCAGGATTTGGATTCAGCATAAATGTTTTCTATGTGCTAAAGGAGAAGACGAGCTCAATGGATGTCTTCAAGAAACGCGGATGACTCTTGGTGGATGAAATGAAACTTTCAGATAACCTTTCTGTAATGACAAGTGGCCACATTGATGGGTTCGTAGATTTAGCCGCTTTTACCCCAGACACTGACAAACATGCGTGTGTTACCACGGCATGGTAATTTTCTTTGAGCCTTTTGTTGGCAGTTGGGCACTAATTATTGCTGTGTTTGCTGCACACAGCAATGTGAAAGGAAACCTGCCAGCATAAGTCATTACAGAGGCTGTAATCCTTGCTGAGCAAGCAGGCCTATATGTTGATTTTATTACCAGCGATGGCGCTGCATGGAATAGGAGGATGTGGGCGCTCATGGGTATTCGGGCAACTCCAACTTTCTCTACGAACAAGGTGCAGCATCCAGTGGATCCCAGCCGCTCACTCCATTTTGCATCCGGCCTCACTCATCTGGTAAAATGCCTTAGGAATAAATTCCTGAAGTCGAACTTCAACACCACAGCAGGCGAGATAATAGCAGTTTTCCATTTTGTTCTTTTCCTAAGGGCTTGGAGCAAGTAGCACTGAGTCATATGTGTAGTCGTGTACAAACTATTTCTCAGAAAAAATATATATCTTTTATGTGTATTACAGGTGTCGCTTCGGCCTGTGCGAGATGACCTGAACCTCGATGGACTTATTTTACTGTTAAAGCTATGCCCGTGACCAGAAGCTGCCACGCCAAACCGAATAATTTTGAAAAAATGAGGGTCAATTATGCATTTCAGCTGTTTGATGATACTGTTCTCAATGGTCTCCGCTTCTACAAGACCGAGCTTGAAATAAGCTGGGGAAGCCTAGACCCAGTGCTCACGTATTTTGGGTGCGTCCTTTTCTCAATGAACTTGTTTTCTAACGATGAAAGCCATTTTTGTTCGACTGTAATAAAAAAGATACAGTGCTGTTTAGTGTAACAAGGAGCTGTTATCTTCGGTATTTTAAACATGTTTTTATCATACATTTTTACTGCAGAATGATTCGAGACTTGATAGAAATCATGACGTCTGGGTTCCCTGCCAAAGCCCTGCGGCCTGGATCTGTTGCTGAAGTCCAGTTGCTGTCTTTCCTGGCCTACCTCACAGAGTGGGAACTTCATGCTGGGAGACAATGGGGCTTCCTGTCCACATCTACAGCAGTGGGGCTTCGAGTTACTGTGTCCAGTGTTTTATCCACAATTGATTATTTGTCAAAACGTGTTGGCTATAAGTATATAATGACACCGAAGCTGAGTCAAGACCCTGTTGAAAACCTCTTTGTAATCGTAAGACAATCGTCGGTATGCAACAGTCATCCCACACCGCAACAGTTCCTAATAACTGTTAGCTGCCTAAGCTTCTACGGGCTAGCCAAATCTGTGTCAAAAGGGAATGCCGAGCCAGGTGTACTGACGTCCCTCCTAAAGCCAGATGGAGTAGGCCCTACTGAGCAGAGCAAGCAGGACCTCATTGAAAGGTTGCTTGAACATGGCAACCTAACTGGTGCAGAGCAACATATAAAAGACCTCAGTAATGTTGTTCCAGATCATGGCCCAGGCATTGGTGCAAAGAGTGATGAAAGTCTAGTTTTTTACGTCTGTTGATATGTAGCAAAATTGGAAGTGTGTCCTGAAAACAAACTGTGAAGAGTGCCGCACATTGCTCCTTACAAGCAAGGAGAGTGTTCAGTAGCTGGGTGCTGCTGACTACATAATGTTGAAGCACAAAGGTGGTCTCCTGTAGTCTCATAAAGAAAAAAAGCAGCAAGAGAGCTTTGGATGTGTTAATCATTCCGAGTCGCTGACAGTGCAAATGGTTGCCTTCTATGCGCCCACAGGTCTACACTTCTTTGTGAGGGCTCTTAATCGCGCCAGGTGCCAGAAACTGGAAACCGCTAACTACCTAAAGCTAAGTCGCTACACATGAGCGTATTTGCTTGTTTGTCAAGAAACCTTATTTCCTTATTTCGCGCTTTCGTGTGAACAATTTTCAAACACCAGATTTGAACAAGTTGTGTTGTGAATATACCTACTGCATTTGTCTTGAACCATTGATTTTAAATAAACATTTGGTGGATAAAAGCGTTTTTCTTTTATTCTGACTTTATCTGCTTCAGTACTAAATAAAATTATAGTTTTGTCCTGCGTGTTTGAAGAATAAGACAAAATCACAACAACAAAGATTGTAGAGGTCGGCGACCCCAGGGACCGGATACTGCAAAACGAAAAACGCGCAGAACACCTAGCATTTACCTTAGATCAGTAACATATAATAGCGGCAGTGAACATTGGCGCAATTCCGATGTTTTCTCTGCATTACTGGCGATGCTGTCTGCTAGTGTCGCACAGGCGAGCGCCTGTAATAAGAGAACTGGAGTGCGAAGTGCCCAGAACGTGCTGTTTGCCTCTCGCAGTTGCTGCTCGTACTAACCCGTATGTAAAATGATGCACACGTCACCGTTCAGAGCAAATTCTTACTGGTTACTGAAATAAACGCGATGCTTCACGCATTTCGGTTAATGAAGTAAACGCGAAGCTTCACGCATTTCGTGCCTTGCGCCATCTGCTCAGCTGAGGAAATATGACGAAAACTTAGCTCTGCTGAAGTCATTTTACTTTGATTAATTCGCTCATAAGCAAATAAGAACATTTGCATCGGGAGTAGTCCGCATGCATGCGGCAATAATAATACTTCTGTGCTTGCTGCTGCCTGGCTACTATCGGTCTCTGAATTGAGCTCGGTTAGGCGCCGCTAGCGCCACCTGGTTGAGTTAACATGAAATGCCTCACGCGCTGACTGCCGCTCTTTCCACTACCCAAAACGTATTCTAGTACACTGCAGCCATGACCAGCCGGCTGGAAAAAAAAAAGCCAACAAAGGCCCGATAGTACTGGTGCACGCCTAGCGGCAGAAATTCAGTTTCGCTTTCAATTTTTGCTTACAATGTGTACGGGAGCTGGAATGCATTTGCAGCCTCGGAGCAGCATACACAGCGATTGCTAACAGTTGCCACTTCCGGGAAATAAGAAGCGATTAAACATGCTATATTTATTCGGATTGAAAAGATACCGTCAATTGGCCCCTTTCAGATTTTTTTTTTTACTTTCACTCCAGCAGCTGCATTTCGATGATGGCCGAATATGTAAAAAAAATGTAGCCTATCTCGTCGTCGAAAGAGGAGGGGAGCATGAAATGTATGGCAGGCAAAGCACAGCACATTCTAGGACGGCTCCCTCCCGAACAGATATCCCGGAATACTCCGAAGAAGATGTGACGTTGGCTTCGGGTGGGGTTCCTTCACTAGTTCGACATATTCGGCGGCAGTGTTATTGACAGGTGCAGCGCGGTCGTACGGCAGCGTTCGTGCGAACACGCGTAACATGGATCTGTCGCATAGAATCAATGACGGTGTTTGTTTCTCTTTCATGGATGCGTCGCCTGTTTGCTGTTTACCGCAAACCGGGGCGCACGCGCCTTCTCAGCCTCCCGTCTGCACGCGCGTCGTCCTGGCGCTGCGGCTTTCGAGCGGATAGACCGCTCGGCTTACGCGCAGCGCTTGTAACCAGAGCAAACTTCCAAGGTCCGCGCAGGGACTGTGGCAGGGAATTCGTGGTGAGGTGGTTCAGAGAGGCGTGAGAGGAGCTGTAGGGTTCCGTGTTATATGTCGGATAGGCATAATGCCCCTAGGCCTGCAGCAATGCTCTTCATAAAATTAAATGAATAAACAAGACGCAGCGGTGATTGAGTGCAACACAGGACAGAATGCGGACTGCAGGGGTCGGATCGAAACCATCGAAACACTCGACAGATGCTTCTGCGCTCCAGTAGACCTTCGGCTCCCCTTGGCGCCCTCACCGCCAGGACAGCGTGCTAGCTTCCATTCGCAGCGCGCCGGTTCCGAATTCAGCGGGCGGACGGAAATGTTCGCTTCAGGTTCTAGCAGTTCTAGCTCATGTTCTCTGCTCGGTGCGCTGCGGTGCATTGACGATGTTCGCGAGTTTGCCCAGAACGGGAGCTGAAAGCACTAAATGCCTAATACGCCCGTGTGTTGTGCAATGCAAGTGCACTTTAGAGGACTCCGGATTGCCGAAAATAGTATGGCGCTTTCCACTACAGCGCCTCCGATAGCCCAAATTTGGCTTTCGGACATGAAACGCCGCGTACCACAGCATTTAATTTTTATGGATTGCACAGGTACCTCCTGCTACATGTTCACTCTGGCGGAGCTACGTACGTCGAGGTAAAATAAAATTTTTGTTTTGCCCACTTTGCACTTAGAGTTTCTCAAGCTCTTCTAGGGACCTAATTAACTTCAGGTCTCCACAGCTGTCTTTCTTTCAATTGACACAGTGGTTGGTTCAGGAAATAGCTAAGTTTTGTCCTGTTTTTCTTGTGCGTGATTGGAGTGTAAACCAGAATGATTTGGCGCAGACACTACTCCGATTGAAACATATTGTCGGAAGACGTAAAAGTAATGATTTCTCTATTCAATACGATGCAGTGGTAATTGCTTTGGCTTGATATGGATTCAGCACAGGAGCACAATATAATCAAAACAGCCAATGAGGCCCCCCCCATTCACGGCATATGTATCATTCTAACAATTTTATTGGCATTCATAATAAAATCAATCACTCAAATTTTTTTTACGCTGCAAGTGAACCAAATTTTTCTTGCCGCTGCATGTACGAGTATGTTCTCGGCTGCGAAAGATTTAAATCATGCCTCAATCTGTAATCCAAACGAGCGCATACTATCGGAGCCATCAGCGCATTTGTGCTGCTTTCATAAATGGTTAAGTTTAATCGCCATGTGGAATGGTGCCTTAACACTCGCCTCCATGCATTGTTAAAACGTGGATAAAATGCCGAACATGCATCCTACTGCTTCACATGCGTATGTGATGTTCCCACAGGAACTATGCTAGGATATTTTGTTCCGTAAAGCACACGAGCCAGGGCTATAATTTCTATTTCATTCATTTTTTCTTCCTCATTTAGTTGGACATGCAGCACTGAGGAGAAGCCAGGTTTCCATTTTTGAGAGGAACACCCTTGAATGTCGGAGGCACTACCAGGAGTATTAGGGACACATGCACCCATTCATACAAACTTCTAAAATTGTTTGGTGCAGGATGGGACCATGTGTTGTAGATACTCCTAATTTGTAAGTTGTAAGGGTGTGCATGTGATTATCCTCCATTTAAAGGTGTGAATTGGGTATAGAGGAATCGGCAGTGCGTGGAGGCCTATGTTTGCTCCTTTGGCATTGCTTCGTCGGAGCATTCAGACGTCGTTGTAATGTTTTCCTATAAATATTGGCGATTTTCATGACATAGAAGCGACGCATCGATACCGTATGTGGAAAACTCGTCGTACAGATGCACGCTGCCTGCTGCTAGTGCTTTGCAGAAGGAAGTTTCGGATGTCGTACACGGAGCGTCGTGGCAAACAGAAAGCTCGGCAGCAATGCTGCTTGACTTTTCGTATGTCAACGAGATGGCAAAGCCAGGGGCTATCATTCCATTGCTTAACCACTGCTAGACGCCCTAAAAGGAGGCAGCTTTGGGTGCAGAATCTCGGGATTGGTAAGCCAGTAACAGCGTCGATGATGGTTGGCTGGCGGCATTGTCAGTGAGACGACCATTTTCTTACAGGTAAGGACTCGGTGCTAGTATCGCTTTCTTTGGTTTAACTGAACAACTACGATGATAATTGTGGCAGATCTTTCTAAATGCTGGCACGAAGCAACCATAACGCACGAAAAATAGCACATCATACCCAAGCACTCAAGTTGCAATAAATGCGCCGGTATTATATTTCTTGTTCTCTGCATTTTTTATGATCGCATTCTTGCCTGTTCATTCTAAACACTCGTCTTTCACATTCCGCAAAATAAAACTTAACTCCGAACAGACCGAGCGCCGAGATATGAGCGCATTTGAGACAGCATGAGCCAGCGGGCAAGAAAAAAATAAAGCTGCGAGGCAGGACGAGTTAACTCGCCGGCAAGGGGTAGCTTTGCACGTTAGGCCCTATCGGTAAATTGCACTTCATTCGATTCACGTCTAGGAATAGGGTTACCGGCATGTGAAAATAAGGACAGGAACATGTGCTACTGCCTCCTCCGTCGTGCCTCCAAGGGCGTGCTCCGACCCGATGGTATCGAGACCATGACGCAACGTGCAGACGTGAGCAGGTTTTTTATCGGGGCGCGGCAGCGGCCCTTTGCAGAGCAAACGATACAAAATTTAACAGCAGGTTAAATAATTTAACTAATTAAACTTCATTAAATTTCCTATGATATATAGCAACTGTTTTGATGACGGAAAGAGGCTGAGGCGCCCCATGTGCTGTGCGATGTCAGTGCACGTTAAATATCCCTAGGTGGTCGAAATTATTCCGGAGCCCTCCACTACGGCACCTCTTTCTTCCTTTATTCTTTCACTTCCTACTTTATCCCTTCCCTTACGGCGCGGTTCAGGTGTAATACGATATATGAGACAGATACTGCGCCATTTCCTTTCCCTTCAAAACCAATTATTATTATTATTATTATTATTATTATTATTATTATTATTATTATTATTATTATTATTATTATTATTATTATTATTATTATTATTATTATTATTATTATTATTATTATTATTAGGCCCGCTTCTGTTCTCTCTTTTTATCAATGACGTTTCCTCCGTGGTCAAAAACTCCTAGTTTCTCCTTTATGCGGACGATATAAAAATGTTCAAGGCAATACATACTCTTCATGATTGCTTGTCATTGCAATCGGAGATGTCCGCCTTCTCTGATTGGTGCTTGAAGAATGGGCTCACTCTCAACTCATCTAAAACCAAGGTTGTCTCATATACGCATAAAACGCTGTCTTCTCTGCTCTTATTCTGTGAATGGTAGGCCGCTGCCCAGGGTTGATGAAATTAATGACCTCGGCGTACTTTTCGACCGTTGCCTCAGCATCTCCTCTCATACAAAACTCATTGCTCTACGGGCTATGCGTACACTCGGCTTCATCTGCAGGCTTTCGAGAGAGTTTCGAGCCCCACTTCCTTTCTTAAAGCTCTACCTCTCCATATGCTTGCCGCTTTTGGAATATGCGTCTGTTGTTTGGAACAGCACTTGCCAGTCAAACTGTGAAAAAATCGACAGAGTTCAGCAAAAGTTTTTACGCATATTTCAACATCGGTTTTCTTGCAAAGCTTCCAGCTCTCTTCCCAGACGGAGTAACTCACTGCAGCTTCGTTCTCTTAGCTGCCGTCGCATGAGGGCAGATATAATTTTCTTGTATAAACTTCTTCATGGTCACATTCTATGCCCTCAGCTCCTAGCGCGTATCCTTTTGCGTGTACCGCGAAAGAGCATAAGGGAATTCAGACCCGGGTTCGAACCCGACCGCGGCGGCTGCGTTTTTATGGAGGAAAAACGCTAAGGCGCCCGTGTGCTGTGCGATGTCAGTGCACGTTAAAGATCCCCAGGTGGTCGAAATTACTCCGGAGCCCTCCACTACGGCACCTATACTCCGTCTCACAAGATGTTTGCAGCACTACGAAAGGTACAGCTCTCTCGTCCAATCAGAATGGCGCGCACTACATTAGTGTGTTCCTACGCGCCTGTGGCTGGATCCACCTGATGTCCAGGTGGCTTCTTTCTACCTCTATTTATAGTAGCACCGAGCCACAGGTGTTTCACCGCGCAGCGCCGCGCCTTTCCTCAAAATCCAACTTTCAATTTTCAGTTTTCTCTCGGTTCTTTCCCTCCTTTATCTCTTCCTTTACGATGCGGTTCGGGTGTCCACCGAGATATTGTCTTTCTTCTTTCCCTCCCTCCTTTATCCCTTCCTTTAATGCGCGGTTCGAATGTCCACCGATATATTTGAGACAACCAAGGTACTGTTCTCATCAGTTCCTCTGTTGTCGCGCCGCAGTAAATTTCAGTAATCGTGTCCTGTGCATATAAATTTATTTACTCCAGCGTGCCGAGGCAGCCGAGTGTCGATGGTGGCGAAATGCAAAACAAGCCCATGTGCTGCGCGAGAGGCAACGCACGTTAAACGGGTTCGATCATCTCATCGTCCTCATAACAACTGAATTCAGCACTGCTGGTTGTGTCGTCCTCCAGGTTGACAACAATGGCCGGTCCCTGGTCAACAACATCGTCGATGATGTGGTCCAGTTTTCTCATCACATCTTCCTCACTGATAATATGCTGCAAGTAATTCTTCCATTTCTCAACAGTCACTTGCGTGATGCCTTGCCAAACCAGAGGCTCGACGTCTTGGAGCTTAAACGTCTTGTTTTGGCTGGCCACGAAACCCTTGACGTCGCTCCAGACAAGCTCTATCGGGTTCAGTTGGCAGTGGTACGGTGGCAGGCGCACAACGAGATGGCCAGCAGCTTTAGCAATGCAGTCGACACGGTATTGCTCCCCACCTGTGTTCACATTGCTGACAAGCTGCATGAGCTCGGCCTTCACCATGCCGCTGCTCCACGCGACACCTTTTCCGGACAGCCAAGCCTGTATGTCCTTTCTGAGGCTACTGATCCGCGGCACTTTATCCTGCTTCACAGAATGATATGGCGCGTCGTCCATCACTATAACGCTGCCGGGTGGTAGTAGTGGGAGAAGTCTCCTGGAGAACCAGTTTTCGTAGTGTTCCCCGTTCATTTCCTCGTGGTAATCGCCCGAGTTTTTCTTCGCTCGGAAAACTTCCGCTGCGCCTTCGACAAAACCTTGCTCACTACCGCAATGCGTCACAATAAGCCTGCCACCTTTGCCACTGGGGTTTTGTAGACCAGTCGACAGTCCGGATCGATGCGCTTGGTGTGCAGATTGGATGGTGCAGTCAGTCCACACTCGACTTCGCGTGTGGCCGGCGTTAACCCACGTTTCGTCGGTGAAGAAAATAGGCCTACCCTGGCGTCGCAGCTCCGCTATCTGGCGCAGGTACCGGCGGCGACACTGCACAATGTGCGTCGCTTCGATTAACATCGCATTCCGAGAGCGCTTCTTATATCGGAAGCCAAGTTTCTTCAACATCCTCTGCATTGTCGCTGCGGACACGGTCGGTAGCGTTTCGTCCTCTTCGAAATGCGCAACCACCTTCGCGATAGTTGGAATTTCCCCTCTCTGGAAAAAGGTGTGTACCACCCTTCGCAACACGCTCAGGTCAAAATCGTCCAGCTTCTTCGTCCGCTCGCGGCCTCTTCCGCCAGCACGCTTCTTCGGTGACAACACTCGGCCCGCGTTCAACGTCTCCGTTGTCCACTTGTAAAGCGTTCGCTCGCTCACCTGCGTGAGTTTTGCCGTCCTCTTGATGAGCGCATTTGTACTCCAACTGCCCCCGCACTCGACGCGAAGCGCTTCAAGAACATTTAAAGCCACCTGCTTCGCCTGCTTGGGGAAACAGCGCACTGTCGGTGTAGAGCACACAGGAGACACAACAGACTCGTCCGACGCCATGTTGGAAAGTGGCGACGCATCACTACCTCGCAGCAGGCCTCCGCAGAGCTGTGTCCGTACAGGCTTTGTCTGGTAATTTCACCAGTGATTGAAACACTCCCTACCATTTAAATATACCTGTCCAAATCATGTTTTTAGTTGCAATGCTTATTGTTTTGATTAATAGTCATACACTCCTCAAATATTCGAGGGACTATTTTCTGCGTTTCTGCAGCCCTGATTGGACGAGAGAGCTCTACCTTCCGTAATGCTGCAAACATCTTGTGAGACGAAGTATAATTCTTCCTTTCTTCTTTCACTCCCTCTCTTATCCCTTCCCTTACGGCGCGGTTCAGGTGTCCAACGATATATGAGACAGATACTGCGCCATTTCCTTTCCCCAAAAAACCAATTATTATTATTATTATTATTATTATTATTCAGACCATTCCAAGTTTCTGCGCTTCTGCATTCCCTCTCCCCTCTGGACAGAATGCAAAAGTTGTTTAATTCTCTTTGTCCTCACCTTGATATATTCGAAAATTCTGTCCCTTCCTTTATATTCGATGTCCGTGACGTTCCACTTTGAGCACTCTTTTTCTCTTACATAACTTCCCCTTTCATGCATTTTGTCTTTACTACCCTTGTGCATTTGCACTGGTATTATTTTGTTGTTTTTTCTCCTTAATTGTTCATCATGTCTACTTGTTTTCATTAATATTATTTCTTTAATACTGTGTACTCACGCCTGATTGTCTGTAACGCGTTCTCTAATTACATTTTTTATTGTGTATTATTGTATTTCTAGCTTGTATTTCAGAGGTTTCTTATTCGTTCATATTAGTATGGCTTTATTCTTGTTTGTATTTTGCTATATGCTGTACTTGGCTGTTATCGGTCGTTCTTGTGTTCAGTCTCTTTGTTTATTGTTTCATTAGTTATTTTTATGTCTGTTGCCTTTTCTAGCTGTTTTCATTTACCGCTGCTCTCGCTGTTTTCTTTTTTAGCTTTTTTGCTTCATGCTTGCTGTCACGCCTAGTTTATGTCTTTTTTTTTCTATCGCCTTGACAGCTGCATTACACCACTGAGTGTCTTCGTTTGTGGTAAAATAAATTTACATTTTGTGCGTGTGAATGGTGTACCAGCACCAAGACCTTTGGGTTGTTCCTGGACACCGAAAAATAAAGAATTATTGATTGATTATTATTAATAAATTTAAACGCGGATTTTAATATATCATTCGGAAACCAAAACGAAAAATCGGTAAAAACCAAATACGTAAGAAGAGGTATTACGATGAAACTGCTGAGAAATCTCTGATAATATAATGTGCCAAGGGTGTTCGCAGCCGGCAAGTGAAAAGATGTTAAAGGATATGCGGTAAAAATCTAAAGATAACTTTACATGCTGCATACGAGGACTATAACTTTGAAGAGTTAAAAACGTTGCAGAGACTCCAAGTAGATTTGCGTAAAAAAATATACACAGTTTCGTAAATCACTAAAATAAATATATGCTTTGCCTACTATCGGTGCCTGAAGATCAACTAAGATGCATTGCGACAGTGTGAATAGAAATCAGTGTTTCGTCATATTTATGAACAATCAGAGGATTCCTTCCCGAAAGTAGACGCTAATCACCATAAAGCTGGTGTAATGCGAAGAGCGGGGGTAACGCTGAGAAAAATAAATTTGGTTTTTGGGGAAAGGAAATGGCGCAGTATCTGTCTCACATATCGCCGGACAAGAGAACCGTGCCGTAACGAAAGGGATAAAGGAGAGAGTGTAAGAAGAAAGGAAGAGGTGCCGTTGTGGAGGGCTGCGGAATAATTTCGACCTACTTGGGATCTTTATCGTGCACTGACATCGCAAACCACACGGGCGCCTTAGCGTTTAGCCCCCATCGAATTATTAATTATTAATTGTTTTTTTTTGGGGGGGGAAGGAAATGGCGCAGTATCTGTCTCATATATCGTTGGACACCTGAACCGCGCCGTAAGGGAAGGGATAAGAGAGGGAGTGAAAGAAGAAAGTAAGAATTAGGTACCGTAGTGGAGGGCTCCGGAATAATTTCGACCACCTGGGGATCTTTAACGTGCACTGACATCGCACAGCACACGGGCGCCTTAGCGTTTTTCCTCCATAAAAACGCAGCCGCCGTGGTCGGGTTCGAACCCGGGAACTCCGGATCAGTAGTCGAGCGCCCTAACCACTGAGCCCCCATCGAAACGCGGACGCTACAATCGCGTTAGAAACGTGGCACTCCGGATCAGTAGCCAAGCGCTGTAACCACTTAGCCCCCGCGGCAGGTAAAAATAATTATTAGTTTTTGAGGAAAGTAAATGGCGAAATATCTGTCTCTTATATCGGCCGGCACCCGCACCGCGGTGAATAATAATAATAATAATTGGTTTTTGGGGAAAGGAAATGGCGCAGTGTCTGTCTCATAAATCTTTGGACACCTGAACCGCGCCGTAAGGGAAGGGATAAAGGAGGGAGTGAAAGAAAGGAAGAATAGGTGCCGTAGTGGAGGGCTCCGGAATAATTTCGACCACCTAGGGATCTTTAACGTGCATTAATATCGCACAGCACACGGGCGCCTGGTAAAACGTTGAGCAATAAAAATAATATTAATAATTGGTTTTTGGGGAAAGGAAATGGCGCAGTATCTCTCTCGTATATCGTTGGACACCTGAACCGCGCCGTAAGGGAGAGGTAAATGAGGGAGTGAAAGAACAAAAGAAGAAAGTGGTGCTGTAGTGAAGGGCTCCGGAATGATTTAAACCACCTGGGGATCTTTAACGTGCACTGACATCGCACAGCACACGGGCGCCTTAGCGTTTTTCCTTCATAAAAACACACCCACTGCGGTCGGGTTCGAACTCTGGAACTGCGGATCAGTAGTCGAGCGCCCTAACCACTGAGCCACTGCGCCGGGTCAGGCGCTCGGCTACTGATCCGGAGTTCCCGGGTTCGAACCTGACCGCGGCGGCTGCGTTTTTATGGAGGAAAAACGCTAAGGCGCCCGTGTGCTGTTCGATGTCAGTGCACGTTAAAGATCCCCAGGTGGTCGAAATTATTCCGGAGCCCTCCACTATGGCACCTCTTCTTCCTTTCTTCTTTCACTCTCTCCTTTACCCCCTTTTCTTACGGTGCGGTTCAGGTGTCCAACGATATATGAGACAGATACTGCGCACTTTCCTTCCCCCCAACCAAAAAAAACCAAAACCAAGTCAAGCGCCCTAACCACTGAGGCACAGCGGCGGGTCTGAGAAATAATAATAATAATTGGCTTTTGGGGAAAGGAAATGGCGCAGTATCTGCCTCATATATCGTTGGACACCTGAACCGCGCCGTATGGGAAGGGATAAGGGAGGGAGTGAAAGAAGAAAGGAAGAAATAGGTGCCGTAGTGGAGGGTAAGGGTCTGAGAAACAAAATCGGTTTTTGAGGAAAGGAAGTGGCGCAGTGACTGTATTGCATGGTGGTAGACACCATAACCGCGCCGTAAGGGAAGGGATAAAGGAGAGCGTGAATGAAGAATCGGAGAAAGAGCTGGGAAATTGCAATGCTCCGGAAAAATTGCGACCACCTGGGCATCGTTAACGTCCACAGACATCCCCACACCACTCGGACGCCTTTTGCTTTTTGCCTCACTCGAAACACGGCCACTGCGAACGGGATCGAATTCGGATACTCCGGCTGAATAGCGGAGTGCCCTCACGCTGAGAGGAGTCGAAATTTACAAGGAAGAGAAGTGCTTGTGTCTAGGACATGTTTTTTTCGTTTTAATTATTCCATAAAATTTGTAAGCGCGTCGTGAACTAAAACCGATTGATAACGAAAGAATCCGGCGCTTGACGCTTAAGTGTTCGAATTGAAGCTAATAATGCTGCAGTTTTTTTTAACCCAGACAACAAAGAAGTGGTTCGACTTGTGGGAGAGCTTTGTTGCCAAAAACGTTGTCAAATAAACAGGGATAAGCCGGCTAGATTTTGTCATGGCAACTGGAATGAAGCACCTTAAATTTTTGCGAACATACGATGAATAACCGTGCCCTTACGTACTTTGCTGGGCACCTCGATCTCTAAGCAACTAGTGAGGAGTAGTGGTGCGCGCAAATAGACACTGCCATAGAGAAAACAAACCGTTGGCACCGGTAACTCTCCATGTTTGTCCGAAAAACGGTTTTTATTGTGTTTATAGTGGCTAAAGCGGGGTATAATTTGCAATGCTCTTTTAAAGAGCACTCTAACATGCGCACCAGTGTTCATTTGGGGTGCAAATTGTGAACGGACTTGACGATCAAATTTGTTTCATGCAGTTGGAAACTGCGCATTAGGACTCCATTACCTCACTGATAAAAGTTCCGTGAACGCGCTGAAAAAGGTCCCTGACCGACAGGAGCGTCTGCGCTGTGGAGGCTGTAGATGCGGCCCCTAGGTCCTAAGAACAAAGGGAGTGTACCACCGGCGCTTAACTTTTTGCCGTGCTGCGGAAGCCCACGAGCGAGGACTGTAGGGAACCTAATCCGGCTATCAATTACAGAGAAATTATTCAAATGAATCAAATACAGCACAGTCGCTTTCATCCCCCTGCGAAAGGGCTAACCAAAAACGAGAAGCGTCGGGTCCTTCGCTTTTATCCTCTTCAGATGCCTGTTCCCTCTAGAGCGACATTGGGTGTCAGATCCGGACCATAAATTCATTTTATGTAGAATATACACCTAGTGTCCCCCTAGGAGCACAAACGTTGTGGCGCTATCTGTGAAGAGCGCAGAGATAGATATCTCTCCGTAAAGAAAACATGGCGGGAATAAGCACGATAACGTATTACACGCAGAGGAGCGATAAGGCGCATTTTACCATTGAAAAATTTTTTTCTGGGAATTCTATTCTAATTGTCTAGAATCGCTATGGCTTAAAGAACATTCTAGTGCAGTTCATTGCGAGAAATGTTAGTTGTCTGCCACCCGCAGTGTTCTAAAAGAAATGTCCCTGCACGGGGACATTGGGTCTCAGTCCTGAAAGTTCTTGATTGGTTCCGGGTGATGAAACTTTTTTGTTCAACGTATGCAGCTTAGAAATCACAACACTTTTGTTGTTTGTTTAGGCCCTGCCTATTTAGTAAGGCCGAAGAGATTTTGAGGTCAGTTTGTCACCGTGAAAACTCCGATATATCTGACTCTGAAAATAAAGAAGAGGATAATGATGCACACAACTGTAATACTGAGAAGTACACTGATGCCTCATCTGGCAGTGACAGTGAAGACTCAACCCGTTAAACTTTACCGCGACGTTTTTTGTGGAGAGCAGCGATGTCAGCTCCAGAGAATGATGACCCGGATCTAGGAACCTGGACATACAGCTCAATTATTAATTATGAATGATAAGCATTAGGATCTTCCAAGTTCTGAGTAAGGGGTCCTTTTGACAGCGTTTCAGGATGTCTGTAGGATTATGGGAGTATCCTGAACTACCCAACAAATACACACATAGGAACCCAAGTGTCCCTGTAGAGGGACATGCATTTTCAGCGAAGTCAAAATTGCGATAACTGAAACTGAAGTTTATATTGTTCTGAGGTTCAAAATAGAAATCATATGTGAAATAAACATTTTCGCTGTGACGTTTGCTCTCAGGTCTGAGAAGGTTATACCAACACGGTACTGTGTCCGGCAGCGTTGTATATATTTTAATCTGTCTTTAGACGGGGAGTGCCCGCATTGTTGCTTCGCGCTCTTGGACGTGTATCACACGGTGTGGAGATGCCCCTCTAACCCTGCTTACTCCCCTTTCTCCTTACCTACCGGTGAGAGCTGGGAGGCTACCCTGCT
This sequence comes from Amblyomma americanum, assembly GCF_052857255.1. NCBI lineage: Eukaryota > Metazoa > Arthropoda > Arachnida > Ixodida > Ixodidae > Amblyomma > Amblyomma americanum. The sequence continues at coordinate 316,608,801 of NC_135497.1, read as the reverse complement.
CGGCTGCTCTACGTTAGAGAGCCAAAGAGCCCTCGTCGCTATGGCCCGAGATAAAGCGGAAGCCACAAAGGTCCCAGACTAGGGAGCCCTCGTATTATTGGTAAGGGCCAGCCCTTAAGGCCAGTTTCCTGGGATCTCTATTGCAAAAAATAGAAAACAAATGTTTTCCACCACCACCGGCTTCCACGAGTGTAGGCGCGCTCACGATCCAACCGCACGCGCCTGGAAACCGTGGCCTCGCACTCCCTAGAGGCCTCATATAGTAACTTTCGACAAGTTGGTGGTAGTGGTTTTATTAAAAATGATAGTAAAAAGCAAGGAAAAGATTTTTGCTAGCCCCGCATCTGCCATCCATACTGAAGCACCTGAGCTGGGGCAGCGGAAATAAAGGATAGCAGGCAGAATGGAGAAATGAAATGAGAGAGGTGAGGGGACAGGAAGAGAGGATAGGGGGAGAAGTAATATGTACAAACTATTTACACAATAAGAAATATGTCCAGGTTGTGCGCGTGATTAGTTCATTTTAGAGGAATTAAATCACACACGAGCACAGCACTGTGTTGGTTACAACTGGAGTGGGGCGTCCAGTTATTAGTCATTCAAGGTAGAACTCGCGGAGCGTTCGGTCACTGCGTGTAACTACCTGACGGAGAACAGACGGGACGTCAAGCCCGTGTGTTCGAGGAATGCACAGAGGCTCACCAAAGTTCGCTCACGAGTGCGCGCACTGCCCTGCGGCCACAATAGCGTCTTGATGGAGTCTGGTACTATGCCCTGCGCCCTATAGGCCGCGAGCATATCGCGACGAGCATCGGCGAACGCGGCACAGTGTAGGAGCAGGTATTCTAGTGTTTCCACTGCACCGCATCCGTCACACACATCACTCGTCGCGATTCCATGACGCACACGTCGTTCCCCAGGCCACACGCAGCCAATGCGCGCGCGGAGGATCATTGCACGTTGTGACCGTGTAAGTGCGCGACAGCCGGTGACACTGTCGATGCGCTCATCTCCCGTGATGCGTGGGTCGGGGTACTGCTTTCGGTGATGGTCGTGGATGGCCGAACGCGCGTCCTCCAGCGCAAGGGTACGATCGTTGGCAGGTAGTTGTTGTGCAGCGGTCGCAAGGTCGTCAGCTTCTTCGTTGCCTGCGATGCCGCAGTGACCGGGTACCCACTGTGCACGCACGGCACAACCTCTCTTCGCGAGGCGCTCGATGCGCGAGCGAATTTCCCGCACTAGTGGGGTACCGCGGCCGTTAGATTGCAGGCGGCTGAGGGCGGCGCGGGAGTCGCACAGCAGAGCACTCCTGGGCGGCGGAGGGCCGAGGGTGAGCAGCAGGTCCAGCCCGAGCCGTATCCTTATCAACTCCGCCGTGGTGGAGGAGCCCAGGAAGGCTGCGTGTTGCTGGCTGTGCAGTCGCAGGGCGGGGATGGTGGCCGCCGCAGCAAGGGAGCAGCTGTCGCGGGCCACTGAGCCGTCGGTGTACACGAGGAGATGGTCCTGGAGCTCCTCGTGTATGACGGCTCTGGCCAGCTGCTGCACAGCACAGAGGGGTGTGCTCCGCTTTCCCGCAATGCCGACGATCTCTCGCTGTACCTCCGAGGCAGCAGGCCAGGGCGCGCAGGTGCCGTAGGGGGGTGGGCCCTGTGTCAATTGCTCATACTCGAGCAGCGCCGCACCCATTCGTGTGCGCGGGTGCAAGCGCATACGCTGCAGCAGCGAGCCGCCGTCCGGTGCGCGGTGGAGCCGGTCGATGTGATTCAATGCCCTGCGCGCTGCTTGGAGCTCAAATGGCCACGTTCCTGCCTCGGCCAACGTTGCGGCGCACTGCGAGTTTTTGGGCAGGCCTAGGCACACGCGCAGGGACTTGCGGTGCTGAAGCTCGAGTTTCTTCCAGCACGGCATGCGCACCGTGACGAGCGGCAGCGCATAGAGCACCGCCCCCAAAACTGCGGCATTGTATAGACGCAGCGCGGCTTGCTAGGAGGTGCCCTGGCCTCGAGCGGTGAGCTTGTTCACGGCGGCGGTGATCCTCTTCATCTGTAGACAGGCCTTGGTCGCCGCGGGGCGGAAGGAAAGGCCCAGCCGATGTCCAGGCCAAGGTACCGCACCGATTTACGCCAAGGAATCGGAGTCCCGGCCAGTGACAGTGGCGCAAGTTGCGCGCGCGAGCGCGAAACACAGGCCATGGCCACCGACTTGGCCGCGCTCAGCGACAGACCAAGGCCGCGCAAGCTGGCATCGATTGCGGTCAGGGCTCCCTGGAGGCGCCCCCCCCCCCACGCGGAACGCCTCGCCCGGTGGTCCCCGGCACCACAGAGCTATGTCGTCTGCATATATGGACATGTACACATGGTGTCGGCCGCTCGTGGGGAGGGAGGCCGGCACCATCGACATGGCCACATTAAACAGAAATGGTGATAGGACAGAGCCCTGCAGCACGCCCATGTCCACCGGGCGAGGCTTGGAGAGCTTACCCCCTACTCGCACGCGCATGGTGCGCCCGCTCAGGAAGCCATGAACGTATCGCAAAAGGCGCCCGCACACATCAGCCCCCTCAAGCACCGCGAGAATTGGTGCGCGGTGAACGTTGTCAAAAGCGCCCGAGACGTCCAGTAGTAGCAGCAGCGCAACCTGGCCTGCCGCCCTGGCATGCTGCAGCGCTGTAACAACGTCCGATGTAGAATCAGCTGTGCACCGCATCCCACGGAAACTCGTCTACCGCGTCGTCAAACAAATCAGCCTCCGCAGCCCGCTCGTTCAGACGCTGCAACGCCATATGCTCCATGAGCTTACCTGCCGCCGATGTTAATGCCACTGGCCGGTATCCGCTCAGCTCCGTAGGTGGGCGCCCTGCCTTTCGGATGAGACAAACGACCGCGGTTCGCCAATCCTCCGGTAGCTCTCCGCGTTCCCACACCAGGTTGATTTTCTGTAGGAGGATCTGTCGTTGCTGCGCATCCAGGTTTCGCAGCATCTGGTATGCCAGCCCGTCCGGTCCGGGCGCCGAGCGGCTGCGGCAGCGCTGCAGCGCATTGTTCAGTTCCGCCGCGGTGAACGGAGCATCACATGGACCTTCCGAGGCGACGGGCGAGGGACTGGCGTCGCTTCTGGGGCTCTCAGGAGCAGCTATGTTAGCGGCGTTTGCGGGGCTGGGCGGCGCGAATCGATCGGCAAACCGCTCTGATAATTCTACAAAGCTGAGCCCGCTGGAGATTGCGAGGGCGTCCAGCGGTTGACGGTTTGCCTGTGCTTCGGTGATGCTCCGCAGGGTGTCAAACAGCCTCCGCGAGCTGACACCTTCCTCCATCCTTTGGCATAGTGAAGCCCACTGCCGGCGGTATAGCTTGTTGGCGTGGCTGAGCGCTGCCGCGTCCAAGCGGTTGTAGACAGTCCAGTCGGCGGCTCTGTCAGTCCGTCGCGCCCGGCGCTCTGCGCGATCTCTCTTCTCGCGCAGATTGAGCAGCTTCATATCAGGTGTGGGGTGCCCTGCCCTGACCTCTGCTCGTTGGGTGGCTGCGAGAGTGCTTCGGACTAGAGTTGAAAAGAAATCTGCGCCAGTGGCCGCCGCTACGCAGATTCATTTTAGGACTCAAGTCTACTTCAACCGCTGCAGAGCTTACGCGCCTTCGGGAAGCGATTCGCCACATCCGCGGAGAACCGCCTCAGGAGTGGTGCATTTTCACTGACTGTAAACCTGAGCTACAAAGATTTGGATGCTTCCTACGTCACACTGAATACCAAGCTCATGCTCTTGATAAAATTAGTCTACTGTCATTTTCTCAGGAAAAAGGCGACCGTATAGTGTTCCAGTGGATCGTGGACACTCTGGACTCGATGGAAATGAGATCAGGGCCGCCGCTGTCGCTGAGTGGTTACGGTGCTCGGCTGCTGGCCCGAAAGAGGCGGGTTCGATCCCGGCCGCGGCGGTCAAATTTCGATGGAGGCGAAATTGTAGAGGCCTGAGTGCTGTGCGATGTCAGTGCACGTTCAAGAACACCAGGTGGTCGACATTTTCGAACTCCTTCGCTACGGCGTCTCTCATAGCCTTAGTCGCTTTTAGACGTTAAACGTCCATAAACCAATAACAAACCAGAAATGAGATCGCCGACGCTGAAGGAAGGAGCCCCTTCAGCAAGGGCCTGCGTACAGCTGTGCCGTTCTCTAGACAGGACACCACTTGCCTCCTTTCGGAATCATTGAGGAGTGCGACGGCTAGGTAATGGGCAATGCCAGACACTCGACCCATCCGCCATAAATGGCTAGATCCGGCGATGACCTTTTTTGTTCCGCGCGGAATACTACGCCCTATTGCGTGCATAATTCATAGATTACGTCTAAACGTCGCATTCACGCGCAAATACTTGCACTTCATACGACCAGCGGACTCCCCGGAATGTACCCACATGAGGCGTGCTAGAGACTATAGAACATGTTTTAGTGGCGTGTCCAGCATATGCACGTGAAACACTCATGCTCCAATCTGCTTTGAAGTCTATGGACACAAGGCCCCTCATCTGAACCGCATAAAAGCACTTGCGCTACAGCTCAGTAATGTTACCCTATCCTATCTATCCTCAGCGCTTGGCCATATAGTTTGAAAACTGTACAGGCAACGCGAGCGCTCTCAAGCTTTTTAAGCGACACGGACCTTGCCTCGCGTTGGCGAAGTTAGAAAGTGTGCCTTAGGTTTTTAATGTATTTTTCATCTTCCACCTCCCATCATCACTATCCCCCATCGTGAGCCTCGATTTTTCTCCTCTTCCCTTACCCGCCACGGTGGCTCAGTAGTTAGGGCGCTCGGCTAGTGATCCGGACTTCCCGGGTTCGAACTCGACCGCGGCGGCTGCGTTTTTATGGAGGCAAAACGCTAAGGCGCCTGTGTGCTGTGCGATGTCAGTGCACTTTAAAGATCCCCATGTGGTCGAAATTATTGCGAAGCCCTCCACTACGGCACCTGTTTCTTATTTTCTTCTTTCACTCCCTTCTTTATCCCTTCCCTTACGGCGCGGTTCAGGTGTCCAACAATAAATGAGACAGGTACTGCGCAATTTCCTTTCCCTAAAAACCAGTTATATATATCTCCTCTTCCCATTCCCCAGTGCAGAGTACCAGGCCAACCCCTCTGCCCTTCCCGTCAATAAACGCTCTTTCTCTCTCTTACGTGTGTTACGCGCCCGCACTTCTTTCTCTTGTCTAATATAGCTTCCTCTCCTCCTAACCTCATTCTCGTGAACTGAACTGGCACCGTGCTGCTTTCGGCGCTTTCACTTGTCCTTTGTATCCTAGTCTCCAGACCGGACATTGTTTCTTGCTTAGTAAGTAATTTTCCGAAGAAAGCTGAAGACGACCACGAGCCGAAAAAGCGCTTCCCGGAAGAAGAAAACCGACGTAGATTTCCAGTGCAGCGATGAAACCTTTTGATCCACTCATGAGTGTCGGAAGGAATGACGCCGCCTCTCGCCAGAGTGGAAAAGGTGGTTTAATTATCACTGCAATCGATCCTGTAACGCGTCTGTTTCGGCGGAATAACGCCGTTTCCCGCTTGCGTGGAGAGCGGGTTTTCTTAAGGATAATTCTTTTGGAGCAGAAATGTCAGTAACTTGTTTTCTAATCTAATCAGGCGTTGCCAAAAGGCGTCTCATTCTTCTGATACCAAAAAATCAGTGCTTCCGCTTGTTTCCCCGGAGATTTGCACTCCATCACTTTTTGAAGTTCTGATTACAAGGTGCGGTTTTCACGAAGTCAACGCTACGATTCGGCAGCGCCGCGAACGATAGTGTATAGAGGGATCGGCAGTACGTGCTCCTTTGGCATTGCTTCGTCGGCGCATTCGCTGTCATGTTTTCCTATAATAGTTATCAGTTTTCATGACATAGCAGCTACACGTCGATTCCGTTTCAGGGGAACTCGTCCTACTGATGCACGATGTCTTCTGCTGGTAGGCACTTTCGGATGTCGTACACAGAGCGTCGTGGCAAAAAGAAAGCTCGGCCGCACTGCTGCGTGCCTTTTCGTATGTCAACGAGATGGCAAAGCTAGGGGATATCGTTCTATTAACCACTGCTCGACGCCGTAAAAGGAGGCAACTTTGGGTGCAGAAACTACGGATTGGTAAGCCAGTAACAGCGTCGACGGTGGTTGGTTGGCGGCATTGTCAATGAGACGACTTTCTTCTTACAGGTAAGGACTCCGTGCTAGTATAGCTTTCTTTGGTTTAACTGAACGAGTACGGTGATAATCGTGGCAGGTCTTTCTAAATGTTGCCGCGACGAACCATAACCAACGAAAATAGCACCTCTTACCCAAGCTCTTGAGCTGCAAATAATGCGCCGGTATTATATTTTTTATTCTCTGCGTTCTACATGTTCGCATTTGTGCCTGTTCATTCTAAACGCTCGTGTTTCACATTCCACAAAATAAAACCTTACACCGAACAGACCGAGCGGCGAGATATGAGCGCATTTGAGAAAGCATGAGCCAGCGGACAAGACAAAAATAAAGCTGCGAGGCAGGACGAGTTAACTGGCCGGCAAGGGGTAGCTTTGCACGTTAGGCCAAATAAGTAAATTGCACTTCGTTCGATTCACGTCTAGGAATAGCATTACAGGCATGTGAAAATAAGGACAGGAACCTGTGCTACTGCCTCCTCCGTCGCGCCTACATGGGCGCGCTCCGACCCGATGGTATCGAGACCACGACTCAACGTACAGAAGTGAGCAGGTTTTGCATCACGGCGCTGGAGCTGTCCTCTGCAGTGCAAATGAAGGAAGGTTTAACAGCACGTTAAATAATTTAAATTATTAGACTTCAGTAATTTTCCTATGATATATGGCAACTGTTTGCGATACACTGAAAATAGTTATATTTTTTAAAAACAGGAAGAACAAACACATTCACAGATCTGATTTAATTACAAAATCTTTCGCAGCACATATCTTCAGCGCTTTAAAAAATCTTCTCACGAACACATATTGCATACAAGAACGTTGCTTCTCGACTGAAGCGATGGCCTCACTTAAAGGCTGCTGTACTTCAGTTCTCTTAATTGAAACCGAAGCACATGACGGCCGAAAGCTAAACCATAGCAAACCGTTTAAGTTTTCATCTTTATGCAATGAATACGGAAAACCTTGGTTACCCGTAATAACGAAGCACTAAACTCGAGGCACCCTTACTTTTACACTCTTAGAGCTATCTGCCTAGCTGCCATTAGAGATTTGTGCGTGGAATTAGGCAGACTTATATCACTTTTTATAGTTTCGAAGACGCGATTGCCTCAGGTTCTCCGGCTCAAACAAATCCAGACCATCTCTTGCACCATTCGAAAGGCGCGCGTCTGTGTAGCGCGCAGCAACGATCACTTGTGCACGTCGCTCCGTTGCGCACGTGCCGGGTGAAGTCCTCCATCCCGCCTGTGCTGGAGCAAATAAATCTATGTTGCCAACCATGCCCGTGATTGTAGCAGCTAAACATCTAACTATTTGAACTAAGTTAAGCACTTTACTAATTAACATGATTAACATTTTTTTTATCACACAAACACCGTTTTTATGCCTCAAAAAGACTACTTTTAAAAGTTAGTGGTAGTTTTCGCTCACAGGCCCGGTATAAAGCGAATACGGTGTTGTGCGCTGGAACTGAAGCTCAGCCTTTAGAATAATAAAAAAAAGAGCATCGACGAACTTCGGAGGTAGGAAATGAATTGCGGCTTGATAATAAAAGAAAAAAGCCGTAATACCGGATTCCGAGATATCTTTATATAAATGCAGGATCAGCGCATATACTAACGGTGGGGCCCGTTGGTCTGGGGGTATGATTTTCGCATTTGGTGTCTCTCGGGTTCAAATCCTGGACCGGCCATTTGGTTTAAAAAATAATTTCGTTCATGCCAGCGCCAGCCTTAGGAAGTCGAACGAAGATATATTTTTGCATCCAGAAACAGCTTTTGCGTAACCTACACAGTGCTGTGCGCGTGTGTGATTTAATTCCTCTAAACTGAACTAATCACGCGCACAACCTGGACACATTACTTATTGTGTAAATAGTTTGTACATATTACTTCTCCCCCTGTCCTCTATTCCTGTCCCCTCACCTCTTTCATTTCATTTCTCCATTCTGCCTGCTGTCCTTTATTTCCGCTGCCCCAGCTCAGGTGCTTCAGTATCGATAGCAGATGCCGGGGCTAGCAAAAATCTTTTCCTTCCTTTTTACTATTATTTTTAATAAAATCACTACCACCACCACCACCGTCCATGGATTCGGACCACTAATATAAGACAGCGAACGCAGTCCCGTTTGATTAAAAAATTTTCCGTTCTAGGCAAAGGTCAATTATGTCTCGCAATATTTTTGTATTACACTTTCATCGTTTTGACAAACTGAAATGGTCGGGCTCGAGCCCGACCGCGACGGCTGCGTTTTAATGGCGGAAAATCTTTAAGACTCCCGTGTGATATGCGATGTCAGTGAGCGTTAAAAATTCCCAGGTGGTCGAAATTATTCCTGAGCCCTCCACTACGGCACCTCTTTCTTCCTTTCTTCCTTCACTTCCTCCTTTATCCCTTCCCTTACGGCGCGGTTCAGGTGTCCAACGATATATGACAGATATACTGCGCCGTTTCCTTTCCCCCAAAACCTATTATTATTATTATTATTACTAAATTGAAACGCGGATTTTATATACCTTTCGGAAACCAAAAAAACCTCTGTAAAAATAGATACGTAGGAAGAGGTATTACGATGAAACTGCTGAAAAATCTTTGATAATAAAAAGTTCAAATGGTGTTCGCAGTCGGCAATAGAAAAGATGTTAAAGGATATGGGGGAACAAGCTAAAGACAACTTCACATGCTGCATACGAGGACCATTACTTTGAAGAGTTAAAAACGGTGCAGAGACTTCAAGTAGAATCGCGTAATAAAAAAATATACACAGTTTTGTAAACCATTATTAAATACAAGTTTTGCCTACTATCGGTGCCTGAAGGTCAACTAAGATGCATTGCGACAGTGTGAATAGAAATTAGTGTTTCTTAATATTTATGAACAACCAAAGGCTTCCTTCCCGAAAGTAGACACTAATCAATATAAAGCTGGTGGAATGCGAAGAGCGGGGGTAACGATGAGAAAATTAAAATTTGTTTTAGGGGAAAGGAGATGGCGCAGTATCTGTTTCACATATCGGCGGACACCTGAGCCGTGGCGTATGGGGAGGAATAAAGGAGGGAGCGAAAAAAGAAAGGAAGAAAGAGGTGCTGTTGTGGAGGTCTGCGGATTAATTTCCACCATACAGGGATCTTAAACGTGCACTGACATCGCATCACACACGAGCGCCAGGTAAAACGCTGAGAATCATAATAATAATTGGTTTTGAGGGAAAGGAAAAGGCGCAGTATCTGTCTCATATAAAGTTGGATACCTGAACCGCGAAGTAAGGGAAGGGATAAAAAGGAGAGAGTGAAAGAAGAAAGGAAGAGAAAGGTGCCGTGGTGGAGGGCTCCGGAGTAATTTAGACCACCTGGGGATCTTTAACGTGCACTGGCATCGCACCTTAGCGTTTTGCCTCCATAAAAACGCAGCCGCCGTGGTCGGGTTCGAACCCGGCAACTCCGGATCAGTAGCCGAGCGCCCTATAACCACTGAGCCACCGCGGCGGGGGAAAAATAAACACTGAAAAAAATTCGGTTTTTGAGGTAAGGAGGTCGCAGAGTAACTGTATCGCATGGAAATAGACACCATAACCGCGGCGTAAGGGAAGGGATAAAGGAGAGCGTGAATGAAGAATGGGAGAAAGAGCTGGAAAATTTTAATGCCTCGGAAAAATTGCGACCACTTAGGCATCATTAACGTCCACAGACATCCGACAGCACTCGGGCGCCTTTTGTGTTTAGCCTCGATCGAAACACGGCCACTGCGACCGGGCTCGAATCCGGATTCTCCGGCTCAATAGCTGAGTGCCCTCACGCTGAGAGTAGTCGAAATTTACAAGGAAGAGAACTGCTTGTGTCTAGGACATGTTTTTTTTTCGTTTTAATTATTCCATAAAATCTGTAAGCGCGTCTTGAACTCAAACCTATTAATAACGAAATAATCCTGCGCTTGACGCTTAAGTATTCGAAGTGAAACTGATAATGCTGCAGATTTTTTTTAACCCAGCCAACACAGAATTGGTTCGACTTGTGGGAGAGCTTTGTTGCCAAAATGTTGTCAAACAGGGATAACGTGGTTAGATTTTGTCATTGCAACTGGAATAAAACACGTCAAATTTTTGCGAACATGCGATGAACAGCCGTGCCCTTGACATACTTTGCTGGACACCCCGATCTCTACAAAACTAGTGAGGAGTACTGGAGCGCGCAAATAGACACTGTCATAGAGAAAACACAAGGTTGGTACAGGCACAATCTCTCCATGTTTGCCCGGGAAATGGTCTTTATTGCGTTTATAGTGGCTAAAGCGTGGTATAATTTGCAATGCTCTTTTAAAGAGCACACTAACATGCGCACCAGTGTTCATTTGGGGTGCAAAGTGGGAACGGACTTGACGCTAAAATTTGTTTCATGCAGTTGGCAAGTGCGCATTAGGCCTCCTTCACCTTATTGTTAAACCAATGGTGTCGTAATCTCGCTGAAAAAGGTCCCTAACCGACAGGACCATCTGCGCTGTGGAGGCTGTAGATGCGGCGCCTAGGTCCTGGGAACAACGGGAGTGTACCACCGGCGCTTAACTTTTTGCCGTGCTGCGGAAGCCCACGAGCGAGGTGTTTATGGAACCTAATCCGGCTATAAATTACAGAGAAATTATTCAAATATATCAAATACAGCATAGCCGCTTTCATCCCCCTGAGAAAAGGCTAACCGAAAGCGAGCAGATTTGGGTCCTTCGATTTTATACCAACACGGTACTGTGTCCGGCAGCGTTGTATATATTTTATTCCGGCTTTTGACGGGGATTGCCCTCATTGTGGGTGCGCCTTCTCGGACGTGTACAGCACGGTGTGGGCATGTCCTCTAACCCTGCTTACCCCCCTTTCTTCTTACCTACCGGAGAGAGCTGGCATGCTGTCCTGTTCGGCTGCTGTACGTTAGAGAGCGAAATAGCCCTCGTCGCTATGGCCCGAGATGCCGCGGAAGCCACAAGGGTCCCGGACTAGGGACCCCTCCTATTTTTACTAAATAGCTGGTCCTTAAGGCCAGTTCTCACTCTCTCTTGCAAAATATTAATAAAATATTTTTCATCACCCTCGGCTTCCACGAGTGTAGGCGCGCTCACTATGCAACCGTACGCGCCTGTAAATCGTTGCCTAACGCTCGCTATAGGCCTCATATAGTAAGCTTCGACAAGTTACGAAGATTCATTTTAGGACACAAGTCTACTTCAACCGCTGCAGAGCTTACGGGCCTTCGGGAAGCGATTCGCCACATCTGCGGAGAACCGCCTCAGGAGTGGTGCATTTTCAGACAGTAAACCTGCGCTACAAATTTTGGAATGCTTCCTACGCCACACCGCCTACCAATCTCATGCTCTTGATAGCATTAGTCTCATCTCATTTGCTCAGTAAAAAGGCCACCGTATAGTGTTCTAGTGGATCGCTGGACACTGCGCACTCGATGGAAATGAAAACGCCGACGCTGAAGCAAGGAGCCCCTTCAGCAGGTGCCAGCGTAAAGCTGTGCCGTTCTCTCGAGCGGACACCACTTGCCTCCTTTCCGGATCAATGAGGAGTGCGACGGCCAAGTACTGGGCCCTGCCAGACACTCGACACATCCTTCTTAAACGCCAAATCAGGCGATGACCTTTTCTGTTCCTCGCTGAATACCGCGCCCTATTGCATGCACAATCCATAGAACACGTCTAAACGTCGCCTTCATGCTCAAATATTTGCACTTGATAGGACAAGCGAACTCCCCGGACTGCAAAACATGTGGCGTGCTAGGGAATATAGAATATGTTTTAGAGGAGTGTCCAGCATATGCACGTGAAAGACTCATGCTCGCATCTGCTTTGAAGTCTATGGACACAAGGCCCCTCATCTGAACCGCATAAAAGCACTTGCGCTAGAGCTGGCTAAAGTTATCCTATCCTATCCTGCTTGTCATCGGCGCTTGGCCAGATAGTTTGGAAACTGTACAGGTAACGCGAGCGCTCTCACGCTTTTTAAGCGACACGGACCTTGCCTCGCGTTTGCGATGCTAGAAAGTGTGCCTTGTTTTTTATGTATTTTTTTCATCTGCCACCTCCCATCATCATCATCCCCCATCGTGACCCTGTTTTTTTCTGCTCTTCGCATTCCCTAGGGCAGTGTAGAAGACCAGATATTTATTTTTCAGGCCACCCTCTCTGCCTTTCCCGTCAATAACCCCCCCCCCCCCTCTCTCTTATGCGTGTTGATGATGATGATTATGGCCTCTGGTTGAATGGCATGTACCCATGGTGGAGGATTGGCCAGGGAATATTGATACAAATACACACATTAAGCGCCCGCACTTCTTTCTCTTCTCTAATATGCCTTTCCTCCCCTCCTAACCTCATTCTCGTGAAATGAACTGGCGCCGCGCTGCTTTGGGCGCTTTCACTTGTCTTTTCTGTCCTAGTCCCCAGACCAGACATTGTTTCTAGCTTAATAAGTAATTTCCGAAGAATGCTGAGCACGACCACGAGTAGAAAAAGCGCTTCCAAAAAGGACACCGGCGTAGAATTGAATTCCAGCGATGAAACATCTTGATCCAATCAGAGTTTCGGCGGAATGACGCCGTCTCTCGCTAGCGTGAAAAGCTGGTTTTCTTAACGATGTCTTCCGGAGCCGTAATGTTAATAACTTTTTTTTCTAATCTAATCAGGTGCTGTAAGAACTGGTCTTATTCTTCTAATACCTAAAATCAGTGCTTCCTCTTGATTCCCTGGAGATTGGCGCCCCATCACTTTGTGAAATTGTGATTACAAGGCCCGGTTTTCATGAAATCAACGCTACGATTCGGCAGCGCCACGAAATTTTTAAGTGTATTTATACAGCGGCGTCGTCATCGGTCAGTCATGCATTGCGTAATCAGGACGAGAAAGAGGCATTTTTACAGGAGCTACAAAATGTCGGCGGAGACCCCACAGAGTGATCATAGCCCTGAAAAGGAAACGTTATAAAATTATAATCAGGAGGGGTGTCACGCACGGTGGCACAGGCTCTTGATTATTAGCCGTCGCATAATTACGGAAGGTATTCAGGCGGTTCAATTGGAAGGTTTGGGGTGAAAGTTAGGAATTGATACCTCTGTTACTTCCAATATGTTCGTTCCAGTGCCCTGCCAAACAATTTAGCGGAATAGTGGCAGCGCGGCTACAGTTACAACTTGACGAAGCATCAATGATTTAGAATTCTACATAAACTAGAACAATCCAGAGGAGGAAGACGAGGGATTGGCTAAGGATTGGGTGGCTGGTCCTGTTTTCCTTTTCCCCGTGTGCCTTTGCACCTTTTTTCTTGTGCGGTTAACGCACGCGGTGAGTTTCAAAATCACAGGAAATGTCTACGCAGTCTCCCGGCCAGGGGAGGTCTCTTTGGTCGGCTTCCCTACCACCTCATGAGATGCCTCTGGAAGCTTTTCAACGCTTCGGCGTGCGCAGCATTCCTGTGGCGCTGGTGCCAAAGAATGGTGGTTCTATCAAACTTAACAATCCAGGGCCTGTTCGAGCTGCTGTCCAGGCGGCCACTTCCCTTTATGAGGCAATCTCTGAGGTAAGGCAGTTTTGACGTGGCGGGATTCTGTGCCGTTCACCAGACCTGTAGTGCGTAAAGGATCTTCTAAACTGCTCCTATTTTGGGTATCTTTCGGTAAACAGTTTCATTCCGTCTCATCTGGCCTGTACAAAAGGTTTTGTTTGCGGTGTGGACTCTTGCTTGTCTCCAGTTGAGACCCTCGACCTTCTCTCTGCAGCGGGTGTTGTTGCTGTGTATCGCTGTAGCCGGGAGGGGAACAATAAGCGGGTGCCAACGGAAACGGTTATCGCCACATTTGCGGGTACTGCCTGCCCCTCAGAAATAAAAGCATGGCCTCTAATCTTCCGTGTAGATTTCCTTCCGTCTAAGCCACTGCACTGCAGCAATTGCTGGCGATATGGCCATAGTGCTCGTGGTTGCAAGTCTACCTTGCGCTGTTGCAAATGCGGCAATGATCATCCAGCAAATTTATGCTCTGATCAAAACAAGAAGTGTTGTTTTTGTGGTGGATCTCACACTGCAAATTCTATGGATTGTCCTTCTCGGGATCATGAATTGGAAATTCTAGACATCACGGACCGCAAACCCTGTTCGCGGCGCGAGGCAATATCAGAAATTAAAGAGAGAGCTCACGGCTATGCAGGTGTGTCAGCTCGTTCTGGAGAGACATTAGATTCGTCTATCTCATAGGCAGTAGCGACTGCTGTGGAAGCCTCTATGGCTAATATGGTTGACAGGATAGTGTCCACTGTCACAGTGTGCATATCTAATGCTCTGGCAACACAGATTACCCAGGCCATGCAAATTGGAATGACTTCTGCCATGTCAGCCATGCCTTCGTTAATGACCCGAAACTCCTTGCCTGAGCAGTCTCAGCCCCAAGAACAAGTAACTGCTGTTTCTCCACTTCATCTGTCTAATTATACTGATAATGCTCAAATTATTCATGATGAAGAGATGGTGGATTCGGATACGCGAATCCTCCAACGCAGCGGATGCCCATGTCTAACTCTTCTTCTTCACACCCTCAGCCGAAATCAAAGAAGCAACAGATTGGCTCTAAGCCGAAGGAAACTATTTTAGGGCAGGCGGTTGCTGCTACCCGGATTTCTCAGCCGTAGGGGTGTTAAGTGTTCTCCAGTGGAACTGTCGGTCACTTCTTTCAGCTTCAACAGATTAGTTGTACATTATATCTCAACATAATCCAGACATAATTTTTTTACAAGAAACTTGGCTCATATCTGAAAAACATTTCCATTTGCGAAATTATTCTTCATTTCGACAAGATCGTCAGTCAAGAGGAGGAGGCTTACTCATACTAGTTTCTTCTAAGTTTTGTCACAGGGCTAAGGTTACTTTTCATTCCTCTACTATAGACTGTGAGTTATTGGCGTTAGACTTTGAAATTCCAGGGTGTTATCCGTTTTCATTAGTAAATGCTTCTTTTCTTGCGGTGTGCAGGATACCAGGCTGCTAGATCTCGTGCTCCTTAATTGTCAGAAGTCAATTCTCTTGGCCGGTGACTTTATTTCTCATCATGTGCCGTGGGGCTTTAGGACAGATTTTTGTGGTAAGCGCCTTTGGGATTGGGTTACTGATAACAACCGTTCCTGTATGAATTCAGGTTCGGCTACATTTCTCCGAAAAATTCGATCTGTGCTGAGATTTCACTTTCACCAGCCCTAGCGTTCCTGTACTCAATTGGTCGACTGTGGATTGTGGAACATCTAGCGATCACATACCTATCGTTTATGATGTTAATTGCCACGTCAACTCCGGCGTGCTCTCAGCTGAGGTCACATATAAACTATGACCAGTTTCAGTCCCCTTTGCGCTCCACTCTTGCTTCAGCGGTTAATTCTGCTGAAGAACATACAGCAAAAGGCATATGCTTGGCCATTGAGGAATGCCGCGAGAAGTC
The DNA here is from genome assembly GCF_052857255.1 of Amblyomma americanum. Taxonomy (NCBI): domain Eukaryota; kingdom Metazoa; phylum Arthropoda; class Arachnida; order Ixodida; family Ixodidae; genus Amblyomma; species Amblyomma americanum. The sequence continues at coordinate 316,593,164 of NC_135497.1, read as the reverse complement.
CGTATTTTTGGTATGTACATCAAGAGGAAACACTTCAGCTAGATGGTGGAATGCAGATTGCTCGCGGGATTTCAGATGCAGAAAGGCTGCATCTCATTCTGCAGAGAGGGGAGTTACTGCTGTGTATAGTCCATCTCATCCGCATCTCAACTCTCGCGCGACGTATACTACGGATACGTGCACTCCCCTGGCATTGGAACTTCAAGCCATTTACAATGCCATTGCTTCCCTTCCGGTCGTTCCAACATTCAATACAGTTCACATTTACACCGACTCCCGCGCCGCCCTTAAACAGCTGAAGGCTGTTCGACGAACGTTCCAGATTTCACAATCTATTCATGTGCTCTGCGCAAAGTATCCATGTCCTGTGCGCATACACTGGATTCGCGGCCATGCCCAGGATCCACATAACATTCAAGCGGATGCTATGACTCATCTTCATACATTAGACGATCCGCCACCTTCCCCTCTTCCCCCAGATCCGTTCCTGTCCCACGTTTCCGATTCCGAAGTTCTGCGCCAGCGAACACGCGCTCTAATTCCTCCGTGTTCGCACCCTCTCCCCCGTAGTCTTACTAGGCAGGAGGAGGTATCCGTGCGCCGGATTCGGGCAGGGGCGGCTCTGACACCATCTGTCCGTCATCGGTGGCGTGCCAAAGATCTGCCACTACCTGACAGGTGCCCTCACTGTGGCGCTGCACCGGACATATGTGATGTGCGGCACTTGTTGTGGACGTGCCCAGCGACGGCTGCTATCAGAAAACGGCTCCTCAGGGAGGTGGGCCTGCGGTGGAACCGCGAAAGTGACTTCGTGAAGTGGACAATGGACAACCGCTTCATTAACAACCTCTGCGACTACCTCAGCGCAACGGTTCTTCACTCCTTCTTTTAACTTTCAATCCCGTGCATCCCTTCCCACCTTTCCTTTTTCAACTTATGCCTCATGGCACACTTCTCGAATAAAAAAAAAAAAAGAAAGGCTGCATGGAAGAAGCTCCTAGACAGTCAGTGCCCAAAAAATTGGCATGATTATAAGTTCATTGCGGCTGGTTTTAAACGCACAGTCTCACAAGGGAAAGAAAATTATGAATCCGAGCATTTTGATTTCCTATCAAAATCAGGAAATCGTTGCGCACTTTTCGGTTTCTTAAGATCACGGAAAAAGGTTCCGGTTTCATAAAATTCACCCTCATGTGTTTTGACCCCGCAAGAAGCAATAGAAACAGTTGAGACAATTGCCAAAGGATTAGAGCAGCGTTTCGCCTCTGTACTTCCTTTGCGCTCCGCGTTTGTGGCGTCAGTCGACCACTTTCAGCATTTCCCCCCTATTGCCCTTCCCGAGCTTTCCCCGATATTGTTGAGGTTACCAACTGGTGCTCCTGGCTCTGATAGAGTAACATCAAAAATGTTAAGGATCCTCTTTGAGGAGTCCCCTACATCCTTATTGCAGCTGGTTAATTTTTCAATCAAACATGCATGGATTCCTCCTTAGTGGAAAATCGCAAAAGTGATCCCTTTACCTAAAAACAATGGTGGTGACTATTCTCTGAATAGTATTAGACCCATTCCATTGACATCAAACGTGGTTAAGTTATTTGAAAGGGTCATACTGCTACGTGTTCCGGAGTTTGTGAACCGTAATAATATCCTTAGTCCCTGTCAAATTGGTTTCCGTCAAAAATGTTCCATATGGAATGCTCCCACCGATCTTGAGAGTCTCATTCGTCTTGAGTGGCACCAAAAATGCACGCTGCGTTGGTGACATTAGATGTATCCAAAGCTTATGACAGCGTAGAACACTACATATTATTGGAAATAATATATACTCTGCATTTGCGAATTACTTGCGTGGATATCTGCGCTCCTTGAAAACAGTTTTTTTTTGTATACTAAATGGTGTGAATTCTGGGAGTTATAAACAATCCAGAGGTGTTCCACAAGGGGCAGTCTTGTCGCCTGTGTTTTTTAATATTCTAATTAGCTCCATTCCCAGCCACCAAAACATTCGCACGTTCGTCTATGTGGACGACATTGCATTTTTCGCTGCTGCAGCTTACATTCAATCTCTCTATGTGCACCTACAATCGTACCTGAATTTGCTTGAAAGTTGGTTGGGTGACTTAAGTCTCACCTTAAATGTAAGCAAGTGCGCGGTACTTGTGTTTCAAATGATAGATCATGTTTATCTGGCTCTCAGTTACCAGCGACAAAATATTCCTCAAATTAAGTCATTAGAATATCTTGGCGTCATTTATGACGACAGCCTCACATGACGCTCCCACATTGACCATGCCGCAGGGAAAGGGGCTTGTGCTCTGGACATGTTGCGTAGATTAAGTAATCCCCGGTCTGGAATGTGGAGAGATGCACTTTTGCTGGTATATGTTTTGTATGTCCGACCAATTTTAGAATTTGGATCTGTGCTGTTTTCTGGTACGGCTGCTTACAAAATTCGCCTGCTCGTTCTTTTGGAGCGGGAAGCGCTTCGGTTGTGCCTTGGCCTCCCCAACTGTGTGGCCAATAACGTGCTTTATCTTGAAGCCCGTATTCCTGCTTCATCATCTAGATTTCAATTACTAACTGTTCAGACCTACTTAAAGATATATGAATCAGATTTACACCGCTCCTTGTCTGTTTTTTGTTGCCAACCGACTTCCTTTTATGGAGTCCACTGGCCTAGATTTCATACTCCGCAGGTAGTTATGGTACAAAATTTGCTTGAACTTTTAAATGTTCTTTTGTCTAACATCCTTCCGACAAAAAACAGTGGATACTGTGTAGAAATTGTCTGTGATGATATTTTCGCGAAAAACGTTTAACATTTACCACCTCGCATTTTAAATGGATTAATAGAAGACCATTTACAAATCCTACCTGTTAGCTTAACGATAGCTACTGACGCCTCCCAATCTGATGAAAAGACAGGGGTGGGAATATATTGGTTGCTCTAGATTGGTCTTTTTCTGTGCGGCTTCCCGACTACACCTTAATTTTCCAAGCAGAGTTTCTGGCGGTGTTGCTTCCTCTTCGCAAACTAGAGCCAGCTTTCTCTTCAGTGGCTGTTATTACAGAATCTCTTTCTTTGTGTTCGTCCCTTGCTTCGGCTGTAGATTCGCCAATTCTAAACACCTTCCATTCCTTACTCTTTCCGCATTTGAGCCGTGTTCACATATAGGTGCAAGGTCAAAGCGGCGTGACAGCCAATGAAGTTGCGGACTGTCTGGCAAAGGCGTCCCTCAATGGCCCCGTGCTACTTATCGTTCCGGCTGCAGCGTACATTACAGCAGCGAGGTTCCGATACAAAATTTGTTAAGAGTGACTACTGGAGCTCTTTTAAGATCTGATGATTACCAGCACATGAGGTATTCGTGGAGCAGGCAATCATGCCATTCACGGCAGGTTAAGGTATCTCTATCAGGGTTCCGCTGCCGGATCCCTCCCTTAAATTTTTATTTTCACAGGTCTAAGTAGGCGCTTAATCCCGTCTGCGTATTTTGTGGTGATAACAAAACCATAGACCATTTTTTGATGTTTTGCCGCCGGTACATCATGATGCGAAGATGGTTTTTAGAGAAACCTCTACAACAGCTTGGCGTTTGTTTGAACAGCTCAGTCTTATTGTCGTTTGGAGCCACCATACTTGGGTAGAGCCACAAGTGTTTTTGCTGCCGTGCAAATTTTTTTAATGGAATCAAGACGGCTACCTTGTCAGTTTTCTTTAATTTCTTCAATATTATTTTTATTCTTACAATTATCATTATCATTTAACTACTCAGCTATAAACATCAGTCTCGATCTCCTGCGTGCGTTGTGTATTTCCTGTTTCATTTCTTTGTTTCTTTTTGTTTACTTCTTCTGTCCTTACCATTCATTTTAATTTCGTCCAGGCATTATGAACCTCAAAAAGCCTCTCTGTGCCCTCCAATTCTTGGCCAATCCCCCGATGTGGGCATGTGCCAAAGTATGTGGGCAACAACGACAACAACTACGATCACTTTCCAAAAAGGGTTTCTCCGCCCATTCACGGCAACAGCCAAGTTGGTCGCAAGGAAGACGTTCTTTTTTTTCCACGCGTACTTAATAATTTCGGACACGTGCTTTAGGAATTGTCCCTTTGTCAATTTCTAACTATCAGCAGTCACTGTTCCAACTGGCGCCGTTGTCCCAGCGCTTATCCTGTGGGCCCTACCCTGGTTCCTTCATGCAAAGCCAGTGTTTGCGGATGAAAAATTCTCACTAATTTCGCGAAGTTTTTAGCAGCCAACCAATAATTAAACATGTCAACATTCACAATGTCATGGAATCCAAAGTGTGCCTCTTCATTGGTAGCGTGCGAAGCTTGCTGGCACTGCTGGTGGAATACCGTTACAGTGGTAACATTTAGATATTGCGTTACAATGTGGACATGTGCTCACTGTTCGAACATTGTACGACCATACCTCCGCATTCCTCTCAGGTGCAGTGAAAAGGAAAGAACGGCTCAAATGCAGCGCAGTCTTGGAAAACAAAGTCTATAGGATTCATTTTGAGACGCAACGCAAATAAAGACGATATTCAACACAAAATGACAGCATGAATGCTGATAGAATTACGGGCCTGTTAAACGCTCGGAGCGTAAACTAAAGGCCGCAACCAGTCATGGATGCTCATTCAGTGAGGAGCGATCGGAGTACTTCATGGCTTTTACAAATTCTACTCCGTGAGCTGTTGATCGGAGCCCTTCGACAGCCGGTCCCGTATCTCGCGCTAACCGAAGCGATTTCTTGTGGCAAAGCATCCGCCTCGCATTCAGGTGTGGGTTCGATCCCCTGTGCCGCCGGCTACCCATTGGCTTTCCAGTGGGTACATGGACAAGGTTCTCATGAAAACATGCTGCAGCAAAGGCGGCCGCGTTTCGGTGAAAGCAAAACAGGCGCGTTAGAGTGCGCGTCAAAGTGCCCCAAGTGGCCGAAAAAAATCCGGAGCCCCCCACTGTGGAACCTTTATTCTTTCACTCCCACCTTCCCGGCTTCTCTCACGGCGAAGTTCAGATGTCGACCATTAAGTGAGAGACTTACTGTGCCATTTGCTTTCCTAAAAGAAAATTTCAAATTTGTTTCAATTAATGGAAGTGGCGACATCCTGCACGCCTGAGTTGTAGCAGCCACCACATTTATAAAAGAACCGCCAGCGAAGATGCGGAATGTAATTGGCTATAAGGAAAAGAAAGGAGCAGTACATGTCTCATTGTCGTTGCATGCCTCACCTCTGCTGTAAGGGAAGAGATGAACGAACGACTCATAGAAGGCAGAGAGCTGGAATGTGAATCAGGGGAGACGGATGCAGCAGAGGCGGATTGCTGTACATGCTTTACGTCGTCCTGTGTTCTAGGAAAAAAAAAGCCAACGAGCCCTTACAAAAATTGGTGTGTTGATTTAGTGATCGTTTCGTGGACTTCCGTCAACACAGTGAATAACATGGCAACAAAATGACCATACACCTTATTGTTGCCGAATTCTTACATAGTGGCCCACTTTTTTGTTGACCTGTTGAAATCTGTTGAGTGGAGAAGTTGTACTTTTGATGAGGCAAGCAGAAAGATAATCTTGTTGATCCCCTGTTCAACCATTCTTGAGTTGAGAAGTTGTAGTCATTTTGTTTACACACACATAGAGGCAATCAATCCTGCTGGAAGGACATATATGCAAATGCAGTTTGTGGCACACGTACCTGCATGTACTTCAAGACGCACAGGAAAAAATGTTAAAATTTGTTTTATTCGCAAAACATCACAGGTGCCTGACTAGAGCCGACAAAAGTGAAAATTAAAAAAATAAACTAATTAACAGTTGTATGTTGCAGCAGGTGAATGTTGCTGCCGGCCCATTGCAGTAGAACCCCGTTGTTACGTTACTCACTGCTGCATTTTTCGGGCTTTTACGTTTTTCTTTCCCGGTCCGGTGAAAAACGTATGAACGGGGTTCCATGTAATAAGGCGTGTCAGGTAGGGTAGGAGGCTATTTTTCACATGGTCCGCTCTGGCGTTGCTGGGGCCGGCCTTATTGTTGAGGCGAGCCGGGTATCTCGCCAGGCTAATCTTGATGGGGCCTGCACTGGAATCCGGAAACTTCCTGCATGTAAAGCCTGGAAACAAATATAGCAAATTAATGTTGAACATGTAAAAAAATGTGCAAAAGCACTTGACGTGTGGTATCACTCTCACATTTCTGCAACATTCATATATGCCTTTGCCAAATCTACTCGTCCTTTCCTTAAGTACAGTAACTCTAGTTTGCTCCATAAAACTATAAGCAAAGATATAATGAATCCAGTCATATCCCTCTCAACTGTGCAAAGTGAAGCTATTGCTAATAAGTGCAGATATAAATGTTACCTCAGGCAGTCTTAATTGATATGTGTCACAATAATGGTAGCAGTATTTTTGTATGCGTACATGCACTCTGCAATTTCAAGGCATTCAGCAGCTGCTTTGTTTCAGCATGCATGACATTTCTCATCCTTTCGTATTCTTTTCTCTTTTTACATACCATTTGGTTTGCGGGAGTTTAACGTCCCAAAGCGAGACAGGCTATGAGAGACGCCGCAGTGAAGGAATCCGGAAATTTCGACCACCTGAAGTTGTTTAATGTGCATTGACATCGCACTGTTCATGTGCACGGGCCTTTAGAATTTCGTCTCCATCGAAATTCGACCGCTGCGTTCAGGATCAAACCAGCGTCTTTCGGGCCAGCAGCCGAGCGCCGTAACCACTCAGCCACCGCTGCGGCCCCATACCATTTGTGAGGTCTTGCTATAAGGTTTGTGTTAGGTGTGTACGAATATTAGAAAATCGGTTTGATTTGGTTTATGGGGTTTAATGTCCCAGAGGGAGTAAGGCTATGAGAGACGACGCAGTGAAGGTATCCGGAAATTTCGACCACCTGGGGTTTTTTAAAATGCACTGACATCACACAGTACACGGGCGTCAAGAATTTTAGCTCCATCAAAATTAGACCGCCACAGCCAGGATCGAGCCCGCGTCTTTCGTATCAGCAGCCGACCACCATAACCACTGAGCCATTGCCGTGGACCTATGAGAAAATCTCGAACGAGTCAAATAGTGTGTTTTAGAAATTATTCGAACCGAATCGTATTGGTTATGAACTTTTGAACACTTATCGAACAATTGGCATAATGTTCAAATAAGGCTAGGCATGGTATATTTCTTCGATGACTGTTCTTTCAAAGAACAGGGCCCACTCTGGTGCTGCATGCCATCCTGCGATCATCAATACCTGCACAATGAAGGGTGCAGTGTCACTACATGGTCGCTTCGTGCGGCAGCAGTCGTAATATTCATAGATGGCCTCCAAGACGCGACAACGCAGCAAGGCTTCGGCAACTTCAGCAGCCATGGAGGCCATGGCTCATATATGTTTTCGCCCATCTCATGCCCTTAGCTGTGGCTCTAGTTGATTCTCTATCGTTTCCAATAAGAAAATAATTTCTGTACATCCATAACTTGATGTTCACACAGTTAACATTATGAATTCGTGTTGCGGCCCCTTAGTGGCGATCATTGTTGCGTAATTTAACAGCTATAGCTTTAACTCCGTTAGTTAGCATCGTACTGCAGCGCCGCCACTATCACATCAATGTTTAACACTATTCTTCCGTTTTGTACGATTATTTGCAACAGTAGCAAATATTGGCACAAATATTCTATTCGCATTCAACTCAGTACACCAGTTACACTACTCATGTTCAATTAAAGAAGTACTATCCGTACACCTCTAGTTTGCATTCCCGTCTTGTTTGCAAAAAAATCTCAAGCGCTTTCTACCTACGACACTGAATTTTTTTACTCTCAGCAATAGGAGTTCTAAATTCTAAATGAGCAGTTTGGATTTGTAGAAAGTATTTTAGATGGCTAGCTACATAAAGATATGTCTAAAAAAGGACACTTACCAATTACTGCCTAGACGTTCTCTTGGTCCAGAGCCCCGCGTTTTGAGTGTGTACATGTGTTCTGCTGCCCGAAAATAGAGCTGTCCTGCAGCTCCTCAGGCGAAAACAGATGGCACAGCAGTGCACAGGCATACTTCCCTGGCCCACTGTTCGACTGATTGAACAGCTATAGCACCGATTTGTCAACCAGCACACCACCACCAATATAAACCTGAAAAGACAAAGTACGTTACACCTTTGTAACAAAAGCATTCAGAAGACAGCAAAGAGAAGAGAACAAAGTTTTATAGAAGGCCTTGTTTTACAGTGACCACACAAACTGCTACCTAACGAAACATGCTCCTGCTTTGGGATAGTGCCATAAGAGACAGTATAATTGATTTATTTATTAAAAATACTGCTAGTCACGAGACCGTAGGAGGTGAGCAATCAGTACAATACAAAGTTCAAAACAATAACAAGAAATTACTTCCTGCGGATCAACAGACAGGGAAATTTGAAAATAAATGTTATATAACTACCAGTATTGGAAGCACAAGAAACATACACTCGCCAAAGAAAAAATATTTAACACATGACGTTTCCAGACCCGTACGAGTCCCTTGTTCACAATGAGGATGGGCGGAACAGGCCGCTACTTATAAGCCGACTTGACTGCACAGTGAGTGGGCGTAGATATCGGGGAGATCCCTCGTCCTGTTGATAGTATTCTTGGTCGTCTGTATGTAAAATGATTCGAGAAGTAATCGTGAAGATAAAGGTTTCTTCGTGTCCAAGATTGTGGCGTTTTCCCAGTCAATGGAGTGCTGCATCATTTGGGCATGCACTGCAAGTGCATTGGGGGAAGAGCGACCTTTCTTGGCGTCATTTTTGTGTTCCCTTATTCTTCTTTTAAAATCGCCTGACTCGCCAATGTATGAAGCATCGCAATCCTTGCAGGAGATCTTGTATACAACGCAGGGGTAACATGTGCACTCTAGGCGGTCCTTCACGTAACACAGCTGCTGTTTCAGTTTGCTGGACGGTACGTGCGCAAATAGAACGCCACATTTGGCAAATATTGGCGCCAGAGCCTCAATTGTACCCCGGGAATACGGGACAGTCGCGCGTTTCTGTTGCCCAACAAACTGGGGCTGAGCAGGTTCCTTACAGCGGCGTTCTGGATTGTTTAGCATCTGACGGGGGTTCCATTGTGAACTGATGAAGAAGCAGCCACCGGAAGTATTGCTTTTCTCGATGTTCTCGTTCTCCGCACTCCCGATGGGCTCGCCACTACCGTATACTGAAAGCCCACACATACCGGCAAGTACCTCGATTTTAAATCTGCCCATCCCATAGGCCACAAACGCTCCGTCGCGTCCGCTCTGTTCAAGCGAGCTGGACGTCTATGTTCTGGCCCTGGCCTTCTCTCTTCCGAGCAGCAGAAAGTTCGCGTCGACCTTAAAAATAATGGCTACCCCCGTCAGATGCTAAACAATCAAGAACGCCGCTGTAAGGAACCTGCTCAGCCCCAGTTTGTTGGGCAACAGAAACGCGTGACTGTCCTGTATTCCCGGGGTACAAGTGAGGCTCTGGCGCGAATATTTGCCAAATAATGCGTTCGAATTGCGCACGTACCATCCAGCAAGCTGAAACAGCAGCTGTGTCACGTAAAGGACCGCCAAGAGCGCGCATGTTACCCCAGCGTTGTATACAAGATCCCCTGCAAGGATTGCGATGCTTCATACATTGGCGAGTCAGGCGATTTTAAAAGAAGAATAAGGGAACACAAGAATGACGTCAAGAAAAGTCGCACTTCCTCCAACGCACTTGCAGAGCATGCCCAAATGATGCAGCACTCCATTGACTGGGAGAACAACAATTTTGGACACGAAGAAACCTTTATCTTCACGATTACTTCTCGAATCATTTTACATACAGACGACCAAGAATGCTATCAACAGGACGAGAGGGAATCTCCCCGATATCTGCGCCCACTCACTTATAAGTAGCGGCCCATTCCGCCCATCCTCATTGTGAACAAGGGACCCGTACGGGTCTCGAAACGTCATGTGTTAAATATTTTTTCTTAAGCGAGTGTATGTTTCTTGTGCTTCCAATATGCTTCCTCCTGGCCAGACAGGATTCTGTCGAACCCTTGATTATAACGAAAACAGTAGGCAGGTCATCAAAGAATGCCTTAACAATTCATAACAGCAGAAAAGAAGAAAACAAGTAGAGCAGTGGTCATCCTTGCTAGTAAGCATGTTAGAAAAAGAAGGTAACAGGTCACAATGGTCAACAAAACCATCTGTAAAATTAATATATCAAGGAATGGCAATAAGTAATGGCGGCGCAGTCATCTGGTAGAATGTAGGACATGTCCACTTAACTCATTTTTGTTGGATTCTAATTTTGAGGTTAAGGGAGATAGTGTTAGTGAGCACACTAGTAATCAATGAATTGAGCTAATTCCTTTCGCTTATGGTTAAAGGTAAGAAGGAATGCTTGAGAATGTTGGTTTGACGAGATTATTCAGTCAGCGGATGCGTGCGCATGCTTGTGCCGGGATTAATAATAATAATAATAATTGGTTTTTTGGGGGGAAAGGAAATGGCGCAGTATCTGTCTCATATATCGTTGGACACCTGAACCGCGCCGTAAGGGAAGGGATAAAGAAGGGAGTGAAAGAAGAAAGGAAGAAGAGGTGCCGTAATGGAGGGCTCCGGAATAATTTCGACCACCTGGGGATCTTTAACGTGCACTGACATTGCACAGCACATGGGCGCCTTAGCGTTTTTCCAGGATTGTAGTAATTATCAGAAGGGTGCATATTTAGACACGTTTACACTATAGCTGTTGTGTAATAATTTGGCATAAAACTACAGGCGAGATTCTTTTGCCTTAGGTGATAGTGATGGAAGGCCAAACGAAGCGGTAATATAAGCAGGGGAGTCAGAGGGGTCGTATTTGTTATGAATGAACCTTACAGCTTTCGTTGCGCTCTCTTAAGCCGAGTGACGTCAGTGATTGATTTCGGGAACCAAAGAGTGCTTGCATATTGTAAAATCAGTCTTACAAGGGTAGTGTAGGCAAAACAGCTTGGTATTTTGAGGGGCTAAACGTAAGCATCTTCTAAGCAAGGGCAGCTTTCGAAATGCGGCGGAATATAAACATGACCCAAAATATAAATAATCCAAATATCAAAAACACAAAAATAGCCAAACGTGATAAACTGGTCATCACAAAAGCCTAACTTGCATCCAGCGATTATGCAACAAGATAGAAAAACGAATTTAGGAGCACCTTTCGAGGTAAAAGTAGCCCAAGAACAACAACGTACAAATGAAATGAGACAGTCGTAGCACTGAGCTCCCACTTAAAGGCGTATGGCGAGAAAAAAAATGAGCGCTCAAAGCGAGACATGACGTGACCTCAAAACCAATTTACCAACAAAAAAAAACTCGCCGCGGTGGCTCAATGGTTAAGATGCTCGTCTACTTACCCGTAGTACCCAGGTTCGAACCCGAACTTGGCGGCTGCGTTTCGATGGAGGCGAGATGCAAAGGTTGTGCGATGTGCTGTGTGCTGTGCGATGTCAGTGCACATTAAAGATCCCTATGTGGTGGAAATTATTTCCGAGCCCTCCACTACGGCACCTCTTTCTGCCTTTCTTCTTTCCGTCCCTCGTTTATCCCTTCCCTTACGGCGCAGTTCAATACACGGGGGAAGTAAATTAATGGAGTGGCCTTCAGAACAAAACATAATAGAGCCAAGCAAGACTAGGCAGTAAAGCGTGGCGCAAGTACCCCTGCGACCTGATGCTTCAAAAATGGTATGTATTTTGCAAGCCAAGTTCAATGCTTTTTACTACTACGCCGTTGGTCCCTACGCCCACTGCTGCTAGGAGCATGAAAAAAGGGGTAATGTTAGGTGTGTCTTTTTCCGGTTTGCTTTCCTAATTTTGGTCTTTTCTATTTCTAAGTATGTGGAATATAAGCCATATATTTTGGCGAACTGATAATGTAAACAGCTGAGAGTGCAGCATGCGCCAATATCTTATATGTTTCTTTCAAGCTTTGTTTAACTATGATATCAGGATGCCGAAAGGCTGAGTAAAACAGATCACTGCAAGCTCCTAATTACCTTTAAATGTATTTTAGCAAGTATATTCACTGAACTTCCACAGTGTCATCACGAAGCAAGCGAAATGGCGAAACAAACACCAAAACTCACCAAGAACGTTTTGTGGTGTTGGTGGTGGTAGTGGTTTTATTAAAATAATAGTAAAAAGGAAGGAAAAGATTTTTGCTAGCGCCGGCATCTGCCATCGATACTGAAGCACCGGAGCTTGGGCAGCGGAAATAAAGGACAGCAGGCAGAATGGAGAAATCAAATGAAAGAGGTGAGGGGACAGGAATAGAGGATAGGGGGAGAAGTAATATGTACAAACTATTTACACAATAAGAAATGTGTCCAGGTTGTACATTCACAATTTTTCATTTAGCACTTTTTGCTTTTTTGTGCACAGGCTATAATTGCACTGATTCTGAAGTACTTTGCCGCACACGGTGCTTATTTTGCACTGAGATTTAATAATAATAATAATAATAATAATAATAATAATAATAATTGGTTTTTTGGGGAATGGAAATGGCGCAGTATCTGTCTCGTATGTCGTTGGACACCTCAACCACGCCGTAAGGGAAGGGATAAAGAAGGGAGTGAAAGAAGAAAGGAAGAAAGTGGTGCCGTAGTGGAGGGCTCCGGAATAATTTCGACCTCCTGGGGATAAAAGAATTCTCCTCATGCTGTAATATTACCTTTAAATGCTGCCCTGTAGCCCATTTCTTCATTCTGCTTTTTTTTTAAAGCCTGGCTGCATTGAAGGGGGTCTCTAGGCACTCAAGAACAGCTGGCGAGAGAAATAGAAAGTAAGAGAGAAAGTGGCTTTGCTGAGGACATGCTGGTGTGCTCGTTGCTGCTGTGTAGCCTTGGAACTGAGCGACCAGCTCTGGATTCACTTGGGGTGTGAGGGTGCGGGTTTTCCTTTTCCTTCCTACCTTTGAGTTGTGTTGTCAACTTTGCATTTTTACTGCATCTTGGCTTTAAGAAAACGTGTTAATGATTCTTGCTAAAAATCACCGCGAAATTTTATAAATGACTGTAGAAATGTTCCGACCACCGCTAACAAAAAACAATTGGCTGTTTTTTCCGGATTCATACACTCCCTACACTCTAGTATGAGAACCCGCCGCGGTGGCTCAGTAGTTACGGCGCTCGGCTGCTAAACCTAAAGACGTGGGTTCGATCCTGGCCGTAGCGGCGGAATTTCGATGAAGACGAAATTCTAGAGGCCCGTGTGCTGTGCGATTTCAGTGCATGTTAAAGAACCCCAGGTGGTCGAAATTTCCGTAGCCCTTCACTACGGCGTCCCTCATAGCCTGAGTCGCTTTGGGACGTTAAAACCTAATAAAACAAATCATTCTAGTACGAGGGGCTCAAATTCCTCGTTAGTATTAGTAGGGGCTCCGAGGCCATCCGAGACCCCTCTGAATTAAGCACTGCTTCATAATGAACATGAAAGTGGCACTATCTGATATTGACCTATTGAGAAGAGACGCGCATGTTATTTTGAATACGGGAATGCCCATACATGCCGTCAGCATTCTGGTTCGAAGGAGACATTGCAACACACTGATCTCAACACAGCGGTGAAAAGACAGATTTTAGAAAACTCAATACATACTTGTGCTCTGCAATGTACGCTGAACGGGCACAGTCAGGAACAGCCCCAAATCTGGACAGTGAAACATCCTCTTCGGCGAAGCTCTTTTAGGGCCTCTTCATACTGAACAGCAGGCACTTCACCTGCATACCATCGTTATTTCCAGCTGTGTATTCTTGCATCTGCAATGCCTGGCACTTCTTGGTAATAATTTGTATTGCTTGCATTTCACACAACCACAAGAAAATGTTTAAACAGCCAAACTTTAAATACATAACGGCACTTGCTCATACTAGTTTTTATGATCAGCTCTGCACTCTTTAGGTTATTCATAACCACTTAATATGAAAGTGCTTTAAAGAACCCCTTTTCTAGGGCTGCTTCTTCGTCAACATTTAGCAGTGATTTTTATTCACGGCCGCCTGCAACTAACTGAACTTTACAGCTGCAGGCACCGTTACAAATATTGGACTGGTTATCGAGCAGCCAGCTTCCTTGTTGGGGTATCGCTACGACGCATCGCTGAATTCACTCTCTTGCATGCCTTGACGCGTCACCAACCTTGCACACTGAGCTTGACATCTGGTGTAATCGGTTCTTAGAGGTGTGTTAAAACCTTAAGACGCCACATCAAATCACAATAAAGACGCACATACGCGTAGCGAATAATACAAAGATAAACAGACCGAGCGGAAGTCCGCAACGGGCCGATAGTGGCGTCAAAAACACGCGTGCAAGCAGCGCACAATCTCGTCGAATTATGAACAGCAAGCCGGGCAACTACCTTAACGAAAGCCAAAACATAGTCACACGGTTCGCTGGGCCAGCGCCTTGCAGGGCGATATCCAGTTGCCACATTTAGATTAATTACGGACTCATACGCGTGCACCTGGCATTTAGGAAGCGCATCTATGCACTCATCACGGCGTTCGCTTCACAAAGCATACACTACGAACACTGACAGGTCAGCATGTTGATGATTCGATGTGGAAGGCACTTTGCTGCCGCGGAAACAACCAGGGAACGACGCGCAATGCCGAAGGGAAACGAACAGGACAGAGCGGTAGAGTACCCATCTCACGAAACCCTACCGGACTCGCCTTTGTGCTCGCTCGTTTATTTTTGCGGTCGCAAATCGCGCGTATTCCTGCGCTACACTATGGGTCTCATCTGGAAACGAAGACTTGACGGCTTGCAGTAACCGCTTTCTTCTCTTGCTTCGCGGCAAGAAAAAAGCTGCAGCGGCTTCCACGGTTGAAGTTGAACGTGTTGTCAAAATGAAACAGCTCCATGCTTTTCGGCGGGGTCACTTTTTGGCAAAGTACGCGAACGGTTGCATGCATTGCTGACACGCGGCGCGAGCTACCATAAGCAGGAAGTCCAAACGCAAGTTTGAAGCAACAAGTTTGAAATCAAAAACACAAACAACGTCCACACAACAGCAGCACGGACCACGGCAAGGCGCGGCGTAATACCTAGCCGGATATCACGCCGGGATGCCGGATGTCACGGAGGGAGTGTCTGCATCCTGCCACGTGACCTGGCAGACAGCGCGCTGGATTTGAAGGGCGTTATGAAGCACGCTAGGCGTTGGCGCATGGCTATTAGCGTTGCGCGTCTCACGACAAATAATTACTGCGAACTGTTTCAAAATTGCAGTTAGACTAAGGCGCTTCGCGCCACAGTGTCGTCTAATGACCATAATCAGACCCTCAAAGGCACTCGAGGTGGCATTAACGTGGCGTTTTCATTCGTAAGATTTCCTACAGAGACTGTGTAAACCGCCGTTGTATTAGACATAATTATTTTGATATAATGCAATTATTATTTTGTGGTGTGCAGAAATTGTTTACATATCTATTTTATAATTATGCTGAGCTGCTCATGATCCAAACAGAGCGAATAAATTTGCTTCTGTGGCCAGTGTTGCATGCTCAAGAACAACCATCTCTCTGATGTACACATTACCACACACCAGCGCTCTGATGTGCACTTTAGTCTGGTGTGCACACTAGAACACACCAACCCACCCTGGAGTGCACATCACAGCACACTAACACACTAAGACGTGTACACCAGCACACACCAAACCAGTGTGGTATTTAATTTCTATATTATACATGTCTATTTTTTTGCAATATAGGCATGTGTAATTAGTTGGGCAATTAGTTGGGCATGAGTTGGACACTTATTTTTTTCGTTCTATTTGTGCTCTAGTATGGCTGTCCCTGTAACCTTTGCTATCTACATTCACCTCTAGCAGTGAACAATTATCTGTTAATTTTTAAATCTTTCTTTACCATTTTGATCATGTGGCAGCAACACTTACTTTTTTCCATGTGATGCATAGATCTTTGTATTTGAACAGCACTGACCAGAGGCCAGAAGTGACTCGTATCGTCATCTTCTGCCACAGAATCTTCTTCCAACTCTTATATTTCCAATATTTCAAATAAAGATTGTTGGTGGACTTCCAAAAAATTTCAATCTGTCATTATGTCTTACTTGGCTAGAAGACAGTTCTGCATAATGCAGCGACTAAGACAAAGCTGCGGGCACAAAAGATATATAGCTTTTAAAGATATCGCCTGTAATTTACATCTGGCATTTTTAAATGTGCAAGGATCTTCTTTTGGTTTTTGTGATATGACTGAGTGTCTTACTTTGGACCTATGAACAAAAGAACATTGAATTATGCATTAAAGCTAACAGAATGGCATGATCAAGGACAGATTTATGGAAATCGCCTAACTAAATGTAACACTTCCATGGGGCTCTTTTATACATGACGCATGATCACACCTCATCCTTTTCAAGAATCAGCAAAATACTGATAGTCTTTCCCAAGAGAAAAGAACAGGCCTGTTTCAGCCTACTTGAGTGCTAATAAAAGGTTTTTATATATTTAGGCATTGCTCCTTGAATACCTAATTTAAATATATATTCGGCTTAGTTTACCCACAGTATGCTTATGTAATTCAAAGCGTGTTTAAAAACACAGCTTTTACTAGGTGAATATAAATCTTGTGGAACCTCACTGATTTTTGTTAGCAGAATCGACAGTGTTGATAAAGCTGAGTACAAACTTTGTTGACAGCTGCCGAATGCAGTCAACAGCATCGATAGTGTTGACAAGGTTAAGCATAAATTTTGTTGAGGCCCGTTGAATGCAGTCAACTGCATCAACTTTGTTGACAAAGTATGTATAAAATTTATTGACAACCGTTGATTGCCGTCAATGGCACTGACAGTGTTGGCTAAGTTTAATATAAATTTCATTGCCTGCTGTTTACTGTAGTCGACAAGCATTCCGTTTTTGTTGACTAGTTGTTGATTCCATTAGATGTTAACAGTTCGTCAATGGAATGGCAATGCTGATTTTTGTTAGCGCCTTGCTGTTAGGGGGCCCCGTAAATGAAACTCTTTTTCTTCCTATTTTATTGTTTGCTGTTGCTTTGCTCAACAAGTTAACGGCGCGTGCTCACTGCGGGAGATTTATCAAGACACAGGCAGCTACTGAAAGGTGCCCAAAAACGGTTTAAGGTTTAAAAAACTGCAGATTCAGTGTTTAAATTAACAAAAAATTGGAAACTGGCAGAGTGGTGACTAAAGATAGGAACTAGGCTATACGGGCACTGTTTGAGATGTTTTAATTACAGGTGGATTTTGAATATCAATAGCAAGAAGGTGGAATTTAGGAAGATTTCTGGATGGCAGCCGTTTCGTGCCTTAAAGGAAACTTTGAACGGCGAAGAGCACATTCCTGTTACTATGTCCTAGGGTAGAAGTACCAAGAGACAGAACAACCGTAGAAGACAAACTTACACCTAGCTGACGTAACGGGTGTTCTCACTCCGTCTTCCCGACTTCACACCCATTCATTTGTTAGAATTTTCTTCAGCTGCCCTGGCTTAAATTTTCGCAGGTTAAAAAGCTCTTTTTCTTCTGCCACAATTATGACGGATTCATTATCCCTCTGTTTCTCTCTAACAGCGTGTACAGAGTAAAAGGTTTGCCGGTGGTGTTGTTCCGGTGATTTCCAGAAACTGGATGCACCGCTTGAAGGCTTCTCGATGATATGACTTGCAGGCGAAGGGATTTAGTGAGAAACGAACTTTTATACAGGCTATTTACAGATGTGTAGACACAAAAGTCAGTATACGGCCACAACTATCCGCGGCCGGCCTAGCCGACCGCCTGCACAGAGGCGAGGGACACCGCGTCCCAACAGTCAAACTGGCGCGCCTTGCACCAGCTCTCAACGGTCACTCCCTCCGCACTCGGCCAGACCGAGCGCCTGCCAGCTAGGAGTAGCTAGCGACAAAAGCACACTGGCGCGGCTCCCTTCGCGGGTACACCCCGAAGATGCCCACGCCCCTTTCCACACGTAAAAATAATCTGCTAACTGCGGCTCATCAGTTTTGACGAATAGGAAAGCTCAGAACTGATGTCAGCGTTTTCCCATACCCCCGAGTTCCTCCCTAGGTGGTCTCGCAATCCTTCGCAAAGGGGACAGGGGTCCAAGGTCAAGCCCGGCAGATAGCCCCGCCGTCCGGATCGGCGAAGGAAACCGCAAGGACGAATGGGGAAACTAACCAAAAAGACATGAGTCCCCTTCTAATGGCGTGCCCCAAAGCAAAACAAAATAAAACAAAACCGGAGCGCAACCTAGGTCACTGCCCTCTCGCAGAATATTCGCAACACATGTACAAAAAGATGCGACAGCGCGCCGAACCCTACATACAGAGTCACAGGCACTCCGCTTACCCCGCATTTTCGGTACAACCTCATGCGTGCCCATTACGGTTGGTTTGGGTGCCTGGGCTCACTGCAATTCATTTAAATGAGGTGGCAGATACACTGGCGAAGGTATCTCTTCATGGCCCAGTCATGATCCTTCTTCCGCCCTGCGCATATATTACAGCGGCCAGATTCCGCAGGTATCTGCTATTGAAAGAATTAGCAGCCTCAGCGCTACTTGCTCTCCGAACTAGCAGCATATTATCTTCCCGTGGCACAATAAAGTGTGGCGATAGCGCAAGCTTGAGGTTTCTTTCACGCGTATAAATTGTCGCTTACCTCATTTAAATTTCTACCAACATAGGTCTGGTTTGGCGGCCTCCCTATTGTGCCCGCTATGCGGGGAACACGGAACGATAGATTATTTCTTGTTTTCCTGATCTTGTTGTTGTTACAAGGACATCACGTACCCACACTGGGGGTCGGCCAAGAACAGGGACGCAGAGGTTGCTATTCATCTGCACTCAGTAAATAAGACACAAAGCACGCGGCAAAACAACGCCGGTGGATTTTGCCTCAAGATGGGCATGTACAGAAAAGGGTAGGAGTTTTGATTAAAAAATAAGAAAGGAAAAAGAAAGAAAATATTCTAACATTTAGCAACGCAGTCGATGAGATCCTAGCAAGAATTTTTGAACAAATTTTGTTCAAAAAAGAAGTTTTCTTGTCCTGCCGCCACCTCTTCTCCTTCACCTCAGTAAACATGGCACATACACACTCGGGGGTATGGCCAAGGTACGGTGGCGAACGCCGAGGAAGTATTTGCGCGGGTTAAAAAAGACATGATGCGGCGAAGTAAAATAGTGGAATGACTGAAACTAGAAAAAAATAATTATTTTAGATGTAGAAGAATTCAACCAAGTTAAACAAAGTATGAGGAATATATTAAAACAGACTTTTTAGACATGCTACCGATTTTTATGTACAGTTAACAAGGTAACCTAGAAGTTTCAGTAATGTATTCATGAAGGTAGCGGAAAACCCTACTTAACCGTAATCCCTTGGTGCTCGAACCGAACAAGGGAAGTGGAAGAAACACAGTGAGTCCTATATAATCTTGGCTACCGCATGGTTTGGCAACTAGTCTACTAGTAATTTCGACCTATAAATGTGATGTTGCACATACCTCCTCAGCGGGGTGGATGTAGAGTTTGTCGATAATAACGCGTCCCGCAAGGGTGCGCGACAAGCGAGTCACTTGTGCCGTCTTATGGGCTTCGATTAACTCAGCGAGCGTGTTAAAAATTCCCAGCGTCAGCAGTCGATCTGGGTTGGTGTATGCCGACAGGCCAAGGGCCGCCTTGTATGCTGTTCTAATGATGCTATTAAGTGTCTCTTCGTCACTGCGACGCAGATGATAGGACATATGCAGGATCGGTGCACACCCGAAGCCCGCCGTAAGGATAGAAGTAAGAGGTGCCGTAGTGGAGGGCTTAGGTGTGATCAATGCGACGCCTGCCGTGGAGAGCGGCAGATGTGCGCTCCATCACCGCGTTGCGGAAAGGAGGAAAGGATGCAGCGCAGGTGTGCTGCCTGATGATGATGATAGCAACTTTATTTTGCCACGAGATAAGGAGGCCCCCAACTCCCTGTTCCCGGTACGCAGGCCTGGGTGACGGGGGCCGGGACCTCCGCGATTAGAAGCAGGCAAAGAAGTCTCAACTCGCGTCTTCTTCCGCCAGGCGGATGGCTTGTTGCTCTGGAGCAGAAACCTTGCTCCGCGGCAGGGCTTCCCAGGTTTCTGTACAATTTATATTTGCTTTAGCCCCTGGGGAGCTAGCGCAATCCCAGATTATGTGGTCGAGGGTCCCTCTCGCCCGACAGTACTTGCACTTATCGTTTTGTCAGACATCTTCTGAACATGATATGCCCAGACCAAGTTTACGAAGATCTCAGCTTGGAGGCGCCGCCATGCAATTACCTCCCTATTGTTTACACTTTTATCCAGGTGGTGGCACCAGTCTTCTCTGTAACATATAATTTTCGACAATCTCCGTATAATTTCGCAGACGCTCGTCAATGTTCAGGCAGTCGGGCGGCTCCACAGTTCCTCGAAAGTAGAGAGCCCGGGCTAACACGTGCACCGCATCGTTGCCAGGAACGGACGGTGCACAGGAGTCCAAATTAGGCTAGTTTTGTGTTTAGCCGTCTACTTGCCAGAATCCTTGCCGCTTCCGGCGAGATCGTACCCTTTCCAAAATTACTGATGGCCGTATTGCTATCGCCAATTATATAATAGGCTTCCATTTCAACGCAAGCAATCGCTATCGCAACTTCTTCAGCTGTTTCCGTGTTTCGGCGGCACGTCGGGTGCGACGGTGTCCTTAGTGGTCGACGGCCGCGGTGCCGCATATCGGCAGCCACCATTAGGTGTGCTGCCTATTCCCTCCGTGACGTCACTAACCTTGACCGTGCGGAGCGGGAAGGAAGGAAGGAAAACGTTTATTGAGTTCTAGAGAGTAGGTGAGCAATTTGGCGGAGTCAGATGTGTCGTCCGTCTTAGCAATGGTCGTCTGCCCCTAGTTCAGCGCTCCGCTGGATGCCGCTGCCAGCTGTGCTCGCCGGATTAGCCCAAGTTGGACGTCCTGACGGTCGCTGGAGAGCAGTCCTTTCCATTGCTCCGCACTCGGGTTTGGTATTTTTGCTGCCACCTTTATTTTCTGGCAGGCCCACGTTATGTGATAGAGCGTGGGTGTTTCATGGCACCATGGGCATTTGTCTGTGTAGTGTGTGTTGTATTTTGTTGAGTGTATTTAGATTCGGGTATGAGCCCGTTTGTAGCAGCCTCCAGGCGACGGCGTCTTCCCTGGAGAGAGATTTATGTGGTGGGGGTTACCGTTTCCTGCAGCCCTTGTAGTGGTTTAAGATTGCCGAGTAATCTCTAGCGATATGTTCGGCTTCCTCGAGGTCGCTTGTGTGGAGATCTCGGTAAAAAGTGTACCCTCGAGCTACCCTGCCGACCGCTTGGTTACCTTCCACTCCCGCGTGTCCCGGCGTCCATACTATCGTATGTTTTATTGGTTCTTCTTCTTCTGTGCCTTGTTTGGGTCGGTCCCCAGAGCGGAGTATGCGGAGCGCTCTGTGACCTATTCTGCCTAACATGAATTTTCGGCACGCCGTTTGAGAGTCGGTTAGTATTTTTAAGGATCGCTTAGTCCGGTAGCCCTACGCTGCCGCTAGAGCGACGGCCACTTCTTCACATTTGACTACCGTACAGTCCCTTTAGCGGTGCGCTGATGATTTCCCGCATGTCCGAGTTTATCACAGCCGCTACCACGTTGGGGTTGTTTTGTCCCGTCCTTATGGAGTATGTGGCTGCGTCCACATACATCGTTGTTGCCTGGGGGGCTAGCGATTTTTGGATGTACTCGGCTCTCGCCTTTCTACGTTCTTCGTGTAGGTTGGGGTCCATGTTCTTTGGGTTGGGGTCACTCTAATTGTGCCCTGAATTCCGTCCGGGATTGTCGTGGTTCGCTGTTCCCAACTTCTGCAGAAGCTCCCTTCCAGACGAAGTCTGCTGTAGTCTCTGCAACTGGGCGACGTGTTGTGCCTCTCTTAGGGCTTCAAAGTTGTTATGAAGTCCTAGTGTTAAAGCTTCTCTGTGGATGTGCATTGCGGTAGATGGAGTCCTGTTTGTATGCTTTGCGTATAATCGCATTATTCTGTTGGATTTCGCTTTTGATTGGGTTGTAGTATGGAAGACTGTAGGTGACTCGGCTGATCACAAAGCTCCTGACCACCTTCAGCATGTCTTCTTCTCGCATGCCCGGGCGTTTATGGGAGACGCGCGTGATCATGCGGGCAACTTGTAGTGTGGAAGCTTTGAGTAGAGCAAGTGCATGTGTAATCCGTTGGTTTGATTGTATCCACTTGCCCAAGATTCTTATGAGTGTTTTCTCTGGTATGGGTTTTCCCTCTAGACGTTGAGCCTAAGCTTGTCGCTGTTCGGGACTGTGCGGTTTTGTTTCCCTCTCCAGACTCTGAGCAGTTCCGATTTTTCGGTGGAGCATGCTAGCCCTCTCGCTTTTACGTAGTTCTCTACGCAGGTCGCGGCCTCCTGTAGTCTTTCTTCCTTTTCTTTTAGTGAGCCAGTATTTGTCCAGATGGTGATGTCGTCGGCATACATGGCATGGTGTGTTCCTTCGACTTCCTTAAGTTGTTTTGCAAGGCTGATCATTGCAACGTTATAAAGCGTAGGTGAGATGACTGAGCCCTGGGGAGTTCCCTTGTTAGGGGTGTGGAACTTCTCCGAACGGAGTTTTCCCAGCCCTATCGTCGCTGTTCTATCTCAGAGGAAAGCTTTGACGTAACCGAAGACCCTCCTGCCGCAGTTCAGGTCGTCCAGGCCTGTCAGGATGGCTCCGTGGCTTACGTTGTCAAAAGCTCCTTTCGTATCCAGTGCCATTATTACGTTCTCTCCGTCCCTAGGGACGTTACTTAGAACTCCTTCTTTTATTTATAGAAGTACATCTTTGACTTGTAGAAGTACGGAGCGGGAGAGCCTCTGCGGGAATAGCATGCGCAGGGCATCAAGATGGGTCCTGCATAAAACGCCGGTGCACTGTGATGCGTTCAGCATAAGGATAGGTGGGTTCGATGCGGTGCCTGCCGTGAAGGCCGCCAGTCGTTCGACCACGAACAGAGCCAGGGAGATGCAGCTTTTCGCTTTCGAACAGTGTTAACCTGAGCTGACCCACCAGCGCAGTAGCTGTCTCACATATCCCTGCTGACGCACGAACCGCGCCGTACGGGGGTGGCGCTGTGAGCGCGCGAAGCGAGTGGACATACAGCGCATCGTCTCCACCAACTTTTGGCTGGAGCCACGGTTCCTCGGCCGGAACCCCGTCAACACAGCCGCGTCTGTGTTCGCGAAGTCGACAGCTACCTGTGGACACCACTCACACACAGGTGGGGCAACATTTACGCATTTTAGGGCCGATCCTCACTTGCGTTTCGTGGCGACGGCGCTAGGCCTAACGCCTACGCCGACGCTCGGCCGTGAGTGAGTCGCCCACCCGTGTCAAGATGGCTGCCCAAAAAGTACAACGCGGCTACGACCCGGACGCCATGGCCTGGTCCGAGGTTCCTTCAGCTCCAACGCCTGAGAGTCCGGATTCTGCGCCCATCGAGAACCCCAGGCTCTTCAAACTAGTGGAACGCCGCTCCCGCAAGCGGAACGCCGCCTCCAAGAAAGCGGACGCCACGTCGGCAGGCCGCTCAACACGGCACAGCGCTGCTGCGCGCGCTGCAGCGCTTCACGGAGGGGGCCAGTCTAAGACCGGACCCTCTTGGAAACCAAAGCCACTGCCGCGTCTTCATCCAGAAGACATCGTCATCATCCTGAAGCCCCGGGTGACCGTCGCTCTCAGGGATGTCTACCAACATGGCGAGCTGGGAGCAGCGTTCGCGGACTACCTGGGCGCCAAGGCCGCAGCATCCCTCAGCCTGCTCCCCACATGGGAGCAAAACCTGATCGTCGCAGGCACCAGAGAGCCGCACGTCGCGGACAAGCTTCTGCGGGATTTTCAACTAGCATCACCGAAGGGCCAGCTCTCCATGTACGGCCAGTTGAAACTCACTGGAGACGTGTGCCGCGGCGTCATCACCGTGGCCATGCACGAGACCAGTGAGTCCCTCCAAAACAAGATCCAGTGGCGTGCTGGAGAGCTTGCCGATATCCGCAAGCTTGGCAAATCCGACGTCGCGTCGCTCACCTTCGTGGGAAAAGTGGTGCCGCGATATGTGCATTCCAACTCTGAGGTGACCCTTGTGCGTCCGGAGAAGAGAACCATTCCGGCCTGCGTGCGGTGCGGCACTGTGGGCCACCGGGCGGACACCTGCCCCTGCCCGGATGAAAAGTGCGGCCTGTGTGGCCAAACGGCGCCGACCGTCGACGGAGTCAAGGCGCAGCATGAATGCAGTCTGTCCTGTGCAGTCTGTGGGCAAGCCCACGCTACCAACTCCCGCGACTGCACGGGAAAATTCCGGCAGCTCAAGATGCATGGCCCCAAGGCTAAGCGCCCAGAGGTGCCAAAAAACCAGCGACCTGGCAAGCAGCCAAGTCATTCGAAACCAGGTGCCGGTGGCGGAACGCCGCGTGGTGCTCACGGCACCGACCACAAGACATCGTCACCTTCTTCACCGTCGGTGAAACCAGCGCCCGGGAAGAAGACGGCGCCTCCACCACCCAGCGGCAGAGACACTGGCCACTTCCCGGCCCTCAAGACAATTGGCGCTGCCGACGCCCGGGCATCAGCGCCTCAACACCACAAACAGATGAGCAGCTGGGCTGAGATCGCCTCCTCTTCCTCCCATCCCTCACCCTCCCCCGTAACCGTCTCCGCACTCGACGCGGAATACAAAAAACAGATAGACGTGCTCCGGGCACAGAATGAGCTTTTGCTCAACAAAATTCAAAATTTAGAATCAAAATTGGCGTCCGCCGCACCGAGCCCGCAGAACTCGGACGCAATGGAGAGCGACGCGAAGATCTCGCCTGCCCTCGTGACAGCCATCTCTGCGATGGAGGAGCGCTTAACCTCTAAATTGCGATATATGATCGAGACCGCCATGGACCAGATCTTGACAAAGGTCAAATCTGCCGTCCCCGCGGTGGTCTCAAAACACATCTCGGACAACCCCCGCCTCCTCCGTCGGACGGGACCCATTTGGGACGTATCCCGCCCTTCAAAATTCACCCGTCTGATTATTGATTCGGACAATGAGGACAACTGCCCCGCTCCTTCCGTCATCACCCCCTTGATGGCGCAAGTAGCTGGCTCTGAGGCAGCCAATCCCTCCTCCTCCCCCCCAAGAATTTTAAATCATGGCGAGACACCTTAATAAAAGGAATTCCGCCATCTCCAATTCGGCCATGTCAACTTCAATAACACAGTGGAACTGTAGAGGCTTTAAGGACCGCACTAAGCGGGCCAATTTCCGCCTCTACCTTGAAAATTTCGAGTCCTTACCAGCCGTGGTTGCCCTCCAAGAGCCAGGCCTGGGCGCCACAATTTCAAATTACACGACGTTCCAACAGGATCCCGCGTCTTGTCTTCTTGTCCACAAAGACTACACAGCAAATCTAGTGGATCTCGACCTCCCACTAGAGTACTCTTATGTAATGGTGACCCTCCTACCAGTCCGCCGCAGGGACCCACCGTTGCATATACTCAACGTGTACTGCTCTCCCAAACTAAAGCGAGTGATTTTTGCGGACCTGTTTAGCCGCGCGCTAAGAGTAGCGGGCCGCGATCCCCTGCTTATTGTGGGCGACTTTAACGCTCCCAGTCAGCAATGGGGGTATCGCAAAGAGGAGTCACGCGGGCGTAAGCTGGCGGAGCTTGCGTCCACGTTGGGCCTCACCCTCCACACGGACCCTGTCCACCCAACCCGGCTAGGAAATTCCGTGACACGGGATACGTGTCCGGACTTAACCTTCACTCGCAACATACAACACGCAGACTGGCTCAAACCGAGGAGACCCTCGGTAGCGACCACTGCATCATTAACACTACACTACGCACACGCCCCCTCAAGCGTCCCAGAACACAAGCCCATATCCCAGATTGGACGAAATTCAGGCAAAATTTTAACTCACTTGATAATACACCCATTTCCGCGCAAGGCTACACAGCATGGTCCCAACAGCTGCTGGCACACCTTTCATCGCATGAAACACACATCCAGCTCTCAGAGGCGGTCACGGACGTGGATAACCACCTTCTACACCTCTGGGAAGCCCGTCGCAGCCTCGTCCGCCGTTGGCGACGCCAGAAACACAACAGAAAGCTTAAAGCTCGAATTGCCGAGCTTACCCACAAAGCGGCAGAGTACGCGGCCCAACTCGCCGACTCAAACTGGGTAGATAGATGCAACACGGCCGCGCGACAAATGTCCAGCCGAAACACTTGGTGTCTCTTTCGAGCCCTACTCGACCCAACCCAAACACGAACCGAAACACAAAAACATTTGCAGCGAGCCATGCACCATTTTCCTGGCAACACGACTCAACTGGCACAGAAACTTCGGGACCAGTATCTGTGTACAGCCCAAGACCCCCGTGGATCTGCGTACTCTTATGCAGGCAGAGAGAACACGGAGCTGGATCAACCTTTCCAGCTCCATGATCTGCGGGCGGCTCTCGCCAAAATGAAACGGGGCACTGCGCCAGGACGGGATAAGGTCACCGTCAAGCTTTTGACGAACCTGCCCGACTTGGCATACCAGTCCCTCCTGGAATACGTCAATGCGATTTGGCGTGGGGACACCCCACTGCCAATCGAATGGAAACCGGCTTTGGTGACTTTTATTCCTAAAGCTGGCAAACCAATTGACACAGATAACCTCCGCCCCATCTCTCTCACCTCATGTGTGGGCAAACTAATGGAGACGATGGTGCGGGATCGGTTATCTACATATCTTGAACACAAACAAGTCTTTGCGAGCACCATGTTCGGATTCCGCCCACACAGATCCGCACAGGATGTCCTCCTGCAACTCAATCGGGAAGTCCTTGACCCCCTCGAATGCCCCCATAATAACCGGGTAGTACTCGCCCTGGATCTTAAAGGGGCATTTGACAATGTAACACATGAGATCATACTCACTAACCTAAGTCACACCGACTGTGGCCTCAACACATTCCAATACATAAGCCAATTTTTAATGGATCGTCAATCCTACATTCGAATTCAAGATAGAGACCATGGTCCTTAACTACTCGGCACGCGGGGAACCCCTCAAGGCGCGGTACTTTCCCCGCTGCTCTTTAATCTGGCCATGATGCACCTGCCGGCCCAGCTGAGTGGTGTCGCCGGCGTGCAGCACGCCCTGTACGCCGATGACATCACTCTGTGGGCCACACAGGGCAGCACAGGAGACATTGAAACCAGCCTGCAAACAGCGGCGACGATAGTAGACCGCTACGCCCGCCGCTGCGGTCTTCAATGTTCCCCTCAAAAATCGGAATTTGTGCACCTCCGCCCCTCACAGAAGTGCACAACTAAAATATCTCTCTCTCTTGAGAGCGGTCCCATACGCGAAAGTGATGAGATACGGGTACTCGAACTCTACATCCACAAACACAGGCGGCCAGACACTACATTGGCCAAACTCCGTAAGGTGGGGGACCAGGTGGGCCGCATGGTCCGCCGGGTTTCCAACAAACGCGGAGGGTTACGAAGTAAGGATGCCTTGCGGCTGGCAAACGCCTTCGCAACTAGTCGAATTCTCTATTCGACTCCTTATCTCCACCTACGGAAACAAGAGGAGGACTCCCTTGAGGTCATCCTTCGCAAAATTGTTAAACGTGCCCTTGACCTCCCCATCACTACTTCAAACAGCCGGCTTATGGCTCTTGGGGTGGTGAACACTTTCCGGGAGCTCCGGGAGGCGCACCTTACAAACCAGTACACGCGCCTGTCGCTAACGGAGTCGGGTCGCCGCCTTCTTGCTCGACTCCATATCCAACACACCCCTCCAATGGAAGACAGGTTTCGCATCCCGGAACTGTGGAGACGTGCCCTCCACGTGCGGCCTCTTCCAGCAAACATGTCACACGAAGACCATAATGGTCGGCGCCTGGCACGAGCGGAAGCGCTAGCCCGATATTATGGCAACAAAACAGGTGTATACTACGTGGACGCCTCCGGCCCTCACCACGGGGTATGGTACACGGCCGCGGTAGTTCACAACAGCAACACAGTTAACGCCCTAACTTTCAGAGCCCGCAGTGTAACACAAGCAGAAGAGGTCGCGATTGCTCTCGCGGCCTCACATTCCAATTCAAAATACATAATCACCGACTCGCGAGGGGCCTGTCGGAACGTCGAACAAGGCTGCACTCCCTTCCTAGCCTATCGAATATACCAAAATTGCATACGGGATACGGACCCCTCACACCGTTACCTCATATGGGCCCCTGCTCATCAGGGGTTGGCAGGAAACGAGGCAGCAGACGCAGCCGTCCGCGCGCTCTCTCATCGGGCTGTTTTCTCCTCCCCATCCGATCAGGAACCCGATTTTAATCCGGTCTATACATTCAAAGATATTACAACATATTATCAAAATTGTCATCGCCTTTACCCCAGTCCATGTAAAGGCCTGAAGAAGGCGGATGAGCGGCTCCTTCTCCGCCTTCTCACCAATACATTGCTGTGCCTGGCAGCGCTAAAACATTTTGACCCCTCCTTTAGTGGCAGCTGCCCACACTGTAGTGCAGTGTCCTCTGACACTTATCACATGGTTTGGGCCTGCCCCTCCAACCCCGCTATTCCCCCCATCCCCAACCCAACCCGGGAGGCCTGGGAGGCGACCCTGCTCGGCTGCCACGACTTACAGGCCCAACAAGCCTTAGTCGGGCGCGCCCGGGCGGCGGCAACCGCCACTGGGGTCCCATACTAGGGACCTCCACCTAGTGCTTGTACGTATCGGTCCCTTACGGGCTGATCCAAACATACCTCCTATTCATCCGTAATAAATGTTTTCACCACCACCACCACCGCCGTACGGGAATGGGATAAAAGAGGGAGTTAAAAAAGAAAGGAAGAAAAAAACTCCGTAGCAGAGGGCTTCAGAATAAAAATTGAAAATTAGTTCTTGAGGAAAGGAAATGGAGCACTAACTTTCTCACATATCTCAATGGAGGCATAACTACGCCGTAAAGGAAGGGATAAGGGAGAGACTAAGAGAAGGAAGAAAGAGGTGCCGTAGTGGAGGGCTCCGTGATAATTTCGACCAGCTGCGGATATTTAACGTGCACTGACATCGCGCAGCACACCGGCCCCCGCCGTTTCGCCTCCATCGAAACGCGGCCGCCGCGCTCGGGTTCAATCCCAGGTGCTCCGGATCAGGAGCCGAGCGCCTAACCACTGAGCCACAGCGGCGGGTTTTCAACTGCGTGCTCGATATGGTCGCTATTGTGCAGGGCCACGGCTGGGGCCAGCAAGTATGAAACGTGCGCGATCTGCGCTGCCTCGAATTTAGAGGCGCTTATAAGTTGTGTCGAACAGTCTGTGCTTGAATGGCGACACGAGGGAAGAGATTTCGCAGGCCTAATTGCGAACTTCGGTGGTTGGTGCCGTGCCCAGTGACCAGTATCACACTCCTCTATCCGCAACTTCAATTGATTATCCATAACCATTCCTCTAACCCCTTTCCCGTACCTCTCTCATTTCGTCCTGCATGGTCCCTACCAGCACCGACCACATACTGCTGAGCTGCTCATTACTGCATGAGTCCGGCCGCCAGCAACACTTGGTGTCCCTTGGGCCCACCCTCCAATGCTCCTTGTGGACTCTCGCTTAATGAGTCAACCACCCCTGGAAGACTCGGAACTTCAACATGAAGACACCCGGCTCCCGTTGAATCGACCAATTTTTGGCGCCAATAAAGTTTTCTCTCTCTTTTAATGAGTCAAACCATTTTAGGGCCGAGCCCGTAGTATCTAAATCTGACTTTCGGCGTGGATCTAACAATACCGTCAGCTTCGGATCGAGAGAGAGAGTGAAGTTTTATTTACTTCAAGGGACTTCACAATTTCTAAGTAAGACACACATTTTCTATGAGCTACATAAGATTTTAAAAGCATTTGAAATTTGAAAAGGAAGAAATGAAAATTGGCTTTGAGCAAAAGAAATGCCGCAGTAACTGTCTCACATATGTCGCCGGACACCCGAACCGCGCTTTAAGGAAAGGGTTAAAGGAGCGAGTGAAAGAAGAAAAAAGAGGTGGTCTTGTGGATGACTTCTGAGTAAAAATTGAAAATTATATTTTTGGGGAAAGGAAATGACGCAGTAACTGTCTCACATAAATCCGTGGATACCCGATCCACGCCATAGTAATGGAGTTAGTGAAAGAATAAAGGAAGAAAAAGTGCCGTAGTAGACGGCTTCGGAATTAGTAGTGGTGGTTGTGGTTTATCAAAGTATTTATAAAATGGAAGGATAAGATTTTTGCTAGCCCCGGCATCTGCCATCGATACTGAAGCACCTTTGCTGGGGCAGCAGAAATAAAGGATAGCAGACAGAATAATAAATGAAATGAAAGTGGCGATTGGGGATAGGAAGAGAGGATATATAGTTAGAGGTAATATACACAATCTATTTACATAATAAGAAATGTGTGCAGGTTTCGATTAGTAATCGGAATAAGAATTCAAAAGTGGTTTTCGAGGAAAGTAAATGGCGCGTTAACTCTCACATTTCGGTGGACGCCCTAACTGCGCCATGAGAGAAGGGATAAAGAAGGGACAAGAAAAGGAAGAAAGAGGTGCCGTAGTGGCCGGCTCCGTAAAATTTCGACCACCTGGGGATCTTTAACGTGCACAGACTGCTGTCGCGGGAGCTTCGCTCGTTGCAGTTGCGACAGGCTAATCAGATTTCCAGGCTGGCTTTTGCGTGAAAGGTGCTCGTAGTGACTGTGAAAAACCTCCTTGTGGTGAAATATGTGCACTTGGTGACTTGAAGTGAGTGTTACACGTGCCATCCTGCTTTGCGTCCGGCTGCACAAGTAGCAACAGAAAAGACCCCGCTGATAATCATTTTTTCGAATGACCTCACGATGACAGCCACTCGATAAATGGGAGCAGATACTACGGTCAAATTCCGCGAGGGAGAAGGAAGAGAGAGGTCCAGGCACTGGAGGCAGAACTCCTCAGAAGTTGCAGCCAAGGAAATCAAAGAGCACTGGTCGATCACCTTCCTTTGCATCGCCTGGGGTTCGTGTCATCAGCGCGCAGCATGACAGTGCACAGCTGGATGTTTGTACACTAAAACAGTGCTGTCGTTACATCTAATAGTGTAAAGTGCTATAACCGACGAAAAAACGTAGTGAGAAACTAAAGTGCTTGGATCGCATCAGACACACAAAACATAACAGTAGAAGCGCTCCTCGTTTATTATCATGTTCTTTTCAACCTTATTGTGCGTACCGTAGTGTCGTGCAGCTATGGGCGTGGCACTGCCTGTCGTTCGGAGGTGTAGCAGACGACGAGCGAAATGTGTAGAAAAGGACGACTACAGCGCCGTTAATGGCAGCGACGCCCACAATGGGCGTCAGGTGTCGGAAGCTGCGTCAGGTGTCGGAAGCGGCGGAACTGGAATTGTGCGCATTGAATCTCGACCGCATTCTTCCTTGTCGAATATTCTTCAGCTTTTAAATATCTTTTGATAGGCTAACAACAACAACAACAACAAATCTTTTTTCAGCCTCACTTGAAAACAATAATTTTGTGCTAGCACAAAAAACCACGGCGTACATCGCAATGGTAAACCAGGAACTGCAAGCGTCCCTTCTTTCCTCTGTTTTCGCCTCTTACTTACTAGTACTCTCACAGAAATCTTTGTATACTTTCGATCTGCTTCTCTTGCTCTTCTCCATCTTCATGTTTAAAGCGAAAGCTTTACTGGCCGCAGGTTGAGCAGTTTCGCGTGATTCCTGGAGAGCCGTGCTGCGCATGCGCGAGGAGCAGTGAGGACACATGGCGCATTTCTCTCCCTCGCTCCCTAGTCACAACTGCGCATGCGCCACTAGTAGCACCAAGCCACAGAACGCGCCTTGTATCAAAATGCAACTTTCGATTTTTACTTTTTTCTATGTTCTTTCGCTCCATCTTTTATTCCTTCCTTCACGACGTGGTTCGGGTGCCCATGGAGATATGTGAGACGGTTACTGCGCATTGCGCGCTCGCCGCGCCATCTGGCATGACGTCACACCGCGCGGCTCACCGCCGCCGCTGTTTGGTATGACGTCACACCGCGTTCCTCGTCGCTACGCTCGCCTCCGCTCGCTTCGCCAGCTGCTTTGCATGCCTGATAACATGCCCGATTGAAAACGAGAGCTCGCGTGCGCCCCAACCACAGTTGTGTCGCCTTTAATGCTACAACATAGCTAGACAATCAGACTAACCTGGACTTGCAATCAAGATTAACCAAGACTAATCATGCTGTGCCTTAGCATTCGCTACATATATCCTGGCATAGCCGAGCTAAGCCACTAAGCCGCGGCGTTCACTGGGTGACCAACCTCCCGCGATCAACCATTAATTTTACCGTCATCTGCAAGGGTAGGCGCGTTGCCTATCAAGTGTGCGGAGCGCACTCAAGGTTACAGGCCAAGCCGTGTCAACTTACCCGATACGCAGCAGCTTTCGCTCTCTAACTAGATTCAGCAGAAGTTGCACCGCAGCTCATTTTTTGTTAACCTGGAATGAATGACGTTCTGACTTTAAAAAAAAGACTTCTATCGTGGCCAGGCAGAAGCCCGCGGACATCGTCGACACCAAGTTCCGCGAAGTAGACGTGAAATGAATGCCCGCACTGGATTTATTCGCGAGCTAGCCCCCGAAATATTTCGGACATGTTCTCTTGCGCGCGCGCAAAACAAACCGGAAGTAGAAGGAAAAAATGTCTCGAGGTCTCCCTACTCCTCGAGTCTTTCCCTCGCCGTGTTTGTCGTATAAGCCCGAAGATATCATCATCATCATCATCATCATCTCGAGTCGGCTGCTCGAGCTCTCTATGCTCGAGCGGCACGAGACATCGAACGCACGCCATCTTATCTTTACAGCGGTTCCTTCATGACGCACCGCCAAGCTAGGTGCGTCCACACTGTCCCTCCCGCCTAGTCGGCTGCTTAACTCCATCAGAGTGGTTCTGGACTCGAACTCGCGATGCAGGACGATCTTGGTCAAGGAACTGACCGCTGCTGTGAGAGCGAGAGCTGCCGGTACATCGCGACCTGTGCCGCGCTTCCATCTGGGCAGACACCGGACGCCGAGCTCGAAAAGCGCTTCGTCAACTCGGGGCCACGCAGGACCAGTACCATCGGAGCAACCTTTGCCGCGCTTCCATGTGGGCAGACACCGGGCGCTGAGCTCGAAAAGCTCTTCGTCGCCTCGGGGCCACGCAGGACCAGTACCATCGGAGCAACCTTTGCCGCGCTTCCATCTGGGCAGACACCGGACGCCGAGCTCGAAAAGCGCTTCGTCGCCTCGGAGCCTCGGAGCACCAGTACCATCGGAGCAACCTGTGCCGCACTTCCATCTGGGCAGCCACCGGACGCCGAGCTCGCCAAGCGCTTCGTTGCCTCGTGGCCATGCAGCACCAATGGAAGACAAGACGCCGGTGACGACCACCACCACCTCCGTGGCAAAGGCGAACAGATACTTAAGCTCCGAAAAGCGCCTGCGCAGAAATGCACGCAGCCGGTCACAGCCGTTAGCCTTCCCCCCACTACCTGCACGGTGAGTTTGCTTCTATGCCTTCCCTCTCCCGAGTGGCCTTGATGAACTTGCGGGATATTCCTCTGGGCTGCTTCTCGTAACCCTGTATTCATTTCCTACGGTCAGGGCGCGTGTTAAGGTTCAGGCGGGCGACATGGAAGTCCCACCAGCTCGTTCAGGCGGACAAGCAGGTCCCACCAGCTCTAGTTCAGAAGTATCCATTTGCCCAAATCTCGATATTCATATTCGCCTGTAGGCGCCATCTTGCCTCTCTGATTGGCTCTCAGGTGTGTGAATCAGTGCCACTGTTTGCGTCACTCGCCGTCATTCACAGACGCTCTTCTCGCGTCGGCGTGAAATTGATGTGGCGTCGAAAATAGATTTTTAGCAGCACTATTTTTGGTGTCCGGCTCGTAATTATTTATGATTGTGATGAGCAAAAGAAGCTACAAGCCGTAGGATGAGAACAAATGAGCTCGACTTGCCAATTTGAGGAAAGCAGCTGCATACTGGAAATGGCCGCTTCCTGTAATTTGAATGGCTGCCATAAACACGAGATATGCTCGTATTATGGAGTGATGTCAAATTGACCTTTCACCATGTATACAATGTGCCGCCAGTAATAATAATTGCTTTTGAGGAAAGGAAATGGTGCAGTATCTGTCTCGTATATCGCTGGACACCTGAACCAAGGCGTAAGGGAAGCAATAAAGGAGGGAGTGAAAGAAGAAAGGAAGAAAGAGGTGCCGTAGTGGAGGGCTCCGGAATAATTTCGGCCACCTGGGGATCTTTAACGTGCACTGACATCACACAGCACACGGGCGCCTTAGCGTTTTCCCGCCATAAAAACGCAGCCGCCGCGATCGGGTTCGAGCCCGGGAACTGCGGATGGCAAAAATGCAAATGAAAATTGGTTTTGGGGGAAAGGAAAATGGCACACTTTGTCTCACATGTCGGAGGACACCTCAACCGTGGCGTAAGGGAAGGGATAAAGGAGCGAGTGAAAGAAGAAAGGAAGAAAGAGCTGCCGTAGTAGAGGGCTCCGGAATAATTTGGACACAGGGGGATCTTTAACGTGCACTGACATCGCACAGCACACGGGCGCTTTAGCGTTTCCCCTCCATTGAAGGGCAGTCGCTGCAGTCGGGTTCGAACCCAGTAACGATCGGTAGCCGAGCGCCCAAGCCACTGAGCCATCACGGCGGAGTGTCTAATATTAACACTGATTTTTGGGGAAAGGAAAGGGTGCAGTATCCGTCTCATATATCGTAGGACACCTGAACCGCGCCGTAAGGGAAGGGATAAATGAGGGAGTGAAAGAAGAAAGGAAAAAGAGGTGCCGTAGTGGAGGGCTCCGGAATAATTTCGACCACTTGCGGATCTTTAACATGAACTGACATCGAACAGCACACAGGCGCCTTAGCGTTACGCCTCCATCGAAACGCAGCCGCCGCGGTTGGGGTCGAACCCGGGAACTCCGGATCAGTAGCGGAGCGCGCTAACCACTGAGCCACCACGGCGGGCGGTGGGGTGTGTCCAAAATTGGTTTTGGGGGAAACGAAATTTTTACCCGCCGAGGTGGCGCAGTGGTTGTGGCGGCTGGGTTTTAATGGAGGGAAAATGCTAAGGCACCCGTGTGCTGTGCGATGTCAGTGCACGTTAAAGATTCCCAGGTGGTAGAAATTATTCCGGAGCCCTCCACTACGGGACCTCTTCTTTTCTTCTTTCACTCCCTCCTTTATCACTTCTCTTACGGCGCGGTGCGCGTGTCGAACGATATATAAGACGGATACTGCGCCATTTCCTTTCCCCCAAAACCAATTATTATTATTATTATTATTATTAACGAAATTGCGCAGTATCTGTGACATATAGGCGGAGACCTGAACGGGCCTAAGGAAAGGGATAAAGGACGGAGTGAAAGAAGAAAGGAAGAAAGAGGTGCCGTAGTGGGGTCTCCGGAATAATTTCGACTACCTGGGGATCTTTATTGTGCACTGACATCGCACAGCACATGGGCGCCTTAGCGTCTCGTCTCCATCCCAGCGCAGTCGCCGCGGTTTAGTTCGATATCTAGAGCTGCGAATTCGCCGCCATAATTTCGCCCTGCCGCAATGTACTCAAATCATGCAAAGGAGTGAAAGAAACGCTGATTTACACGGCGTTAGGTCGCCGCAGTGTAACAGGTATTTATGTAATTCCAAAACTAAGCTTATAAAAGTCATGTTTTCATTGCACAATGCAATACAACGGCGTCAATAGGGCACAGCTGAAATGTGCAGCCTTTAGAGGCATAATAGCGAGAGCTTAAATGTGCAGCCGCATAAGGGGGCTAGCTGCGCTCTCGTTGCAAACCCATCGCTCGCATCTGTCTTTGCGGTTAATCTAGTGTGGCAATGGCGGCTCCGGCAGTGCGTGTTGCTGAGTTTTGCTGCTTGTTGCACTTATTCGTCGTTTATTAAACCCTTATGATCACTATGATGGTTTATGATCCCGATATAAGACGGGCATTCAGCACGTCAGATACAGTGAAAGAGAGGGAAGAAAGGGATACAAAGGGAGACGGAGACCGCAGCGTTCATCCGTGTTTTTCAGACCAATTTGTGATCAGTAATCTGGCGCATTAGCTTGGTTCCTTGCAATGACGCATGCGTGACGTCAGCTCATTCTGCTTTACGACAAGGACAACGACGCTGCATAAACGGAGCCATAGCGCTAAAAGCTAATAATAATAATAATAATGAGAATTGGTTTTTGGGGAAAGAAAATGGCGCAGTATCTGTCTCAAATATCGTTGGACACCTGCACCGCGCCGTAAGGGAAGGGATAATGGCGGGAGTGAAAGAAGAAAAGAAGAAGAGGTGCCGTAGTGGAGGGCTCCGGAATAATTTAGACCACCTGGGGATCTTTAACGTGCACTGACATCGCACAGTACAAGGGCGCCTTAGCGTTTTTCCTCCATAAACACGCAGCCGCCGCGGTCGGGTTCGAACCCGGGAACTCCGGATCAGTAGTCGAGCGCCCTAACCACTGAGCCACCGCGGCGGGCTAAAAGCTAACGCGGAAAAAAAATTATTCGATGCTGCCGAGTTTGAAACATGAACAGTGGTGCCATGCGCTCACAGTTCCCAAATCCAGAATATTCCTGGCCAACTAGTGGCCTGTGCGAGAATACCAAGTCAGGCGTGCTAACGCGCGCTACTTTATCGTGACTCGTGCAGCGTGAAACGCTGTCTCAGTTCTCTACTATTCTTGATACCTACAAGTGAAGGACAAAAAAAACAGAAAAACGATCATCGACGGAGTTTTGCTGTGCCCCATTTAGTGTACCTTCTGGAGGGAAAGTCCTCCCAGTCCTGTCTTGTTGCATCTCAGGAGACAAGACGATGCCTCCCGGAGAGCACTAACAACTAAGAACTTGATCACAGGAAAAAACGTCACTGCGGCCATGGTTGCTTATTCGAATCGGTTGACTGGGGACGACTGCTATTTTCCTGGTTGTTATCAACTTACCTTCGGACCACTAGTTTAATGTCGCATAATTGTGGTGTGATCATCATTTCGTTTTTCAGACGTGGCGTTACTGACAACTGAACTTGTCGTAGAGCATTATGCGCGTTATCTCCAGTTGTTTTTGTGGCAGTGTAATTGACGCTTGCCCTCGGTGAGTAAGCCATTAGGCTAAGGTTTCAGTGCGCTCGAGCTGCGAAAGTGCCAAGCTCAGCAAAGGCGGACGAGAAAGCGACGATGTAATTGAGGAGAACCAGATATTCATCTTGACTGCTCCACTTGATCCCATAGCAACTCTCGTCGCTGTGATTACGAACACGCCGATAACGAAAGTGCCAGCTGCGTTCGTAAAGCACGGCGCCACGCTGCGCCAACCACGCGGTGATTTTCGCCGCTCTGGTGGCGTCATTGCGCTGATTCTTTTCACTCGCTAACGAATGTCCATCGGTCGTGTATACGCCAAATTATTTATTCCTTACTTTTAGAGTTGCTTCTGATAGTGACAGCAGTTTTTATTTGCTTGATAATTTGCACTTCTAACAAAATCATTTGAGCAGTTAAG
Source organism: Amblyomma americanum (assembly GCF_052857255.1). NCBI lineage: Eukaryota > Metazoa > Arthropoda > Arachnida > Ixodida > Ixodidae > Amblyomma > Amblyomma americanum. The sequence goes on along the minus strand of NC_135497.1, from coordinate 316,555,415 downwards.
GCTCAGCTCTAACCTCTTTTATAAATATGCAGTTGCAATTGTGAGAGCGTATGTGATAACGCAGTAATGCCTGTTAGAGATGCGCTGAACTCTATATACAACTATCGACCAGCACTTCCTTTTCCTTGTTCCTAAACATGAACCCATCGATCAGCAGTCTTTAAAGATCCCAAATTCCGTGTGCACGCCCGCTTTTATCTGTCTGTTTACCCACTTTTAATGTATGCGTGTTTTTTTCTTGGCGTTTGCGAACCGGAATTCATTATGGCTTTCCGTTCACCTGAATTTTGTTCCACTCGTGCTTTCGGGTGCAGCCAACGACGCAACCCTCGCACCGCGTCTGCTGAGGAGCAAGACATTACCTTCCGCTCCACGTATCGTCACGTAAGCCAAGCTGCTGTCGCTCGGAGGGCGTCCGACCGAGGAATACAGTTCTGCTGCCTCGGCCAGCTGGTTGAGTAAGTAGTCTCACTAGCGCCTGGGCACTGCTACAGATTGCGGTTGTCCGCAGCGTCACGGAGAAAACACGCCACGAGGAATTCGTGTTAGCGTTGATGATACGCAGCTGCTGTGTCCGTGCATACACGCATCGTTGAACAATGACGGAGGAAAATGAACGCGTCTTATATACAAGGCGTTCGGGACCCACTGGCAAATAATTCAGCCGTATATCACAGTGGCAGCTGGAACAATTTGGATACTTTAGGCACAGGTATACGGGCGCTGTAACTGTGGACCAGACAGTGACTGCAGATTTGGACTATTAGATACAACTTGGAGAGAAATATTATTAGATCTAAGCTTCGCAGCTTAACGCATTAATTAGTGAAAGCTGATTGGCAGTGGCAGCCGAGCGGTCTGCAGTGGCAGGCCTCTTTTGATGTTTCACACGAGACAGGCCGGTTGGGCGCCTTGGTGGCTCGTGATGGCGCCTATACGCTCCGTGCACACTCGGATTTCTGCAGCAGCAGCCGGTAGTTATGAATCAAGCCTATCCCCGTTCACCTAACTACACAAGTGCACAGCACAGAAGCCAACTACTCAAAAACATTTAGGTTGTGTGGCGAAGCTTTCACTGCAGGCGTGCAAAACTGAAAACGTTTCTAAACGCGCGAAGCCTGCTACCACGGTGTCAGTGGCTCTGTTGAAATCATGGAGACGTCCGAAGCGCTGCTCCCCAACTTCTGACCAAATTCAATCTCCTGCGACTTCTTTTCGCCTTTTTCCCCTCTCACATATTTCCCAATGTGTAGAATAATTCGCTCAGTGTGCTTTCGAAACGCGGGAACGGTTTTCTTGCAGAATCCTTACAAATCGCGCAAATCACCGCAGATTTTCGTGATGCACTGCACGCTTTGGCTCCATGAGCCTGCGTTTTATGGGTGCTTGAAAGTGTGACACGGCTCGGTTGGCCTTCAAAAAGGCGGGTTTCTTGCGTCGTTTTGTGTGCCTCCTTTCTATTCTGTTGTAAATCTGGTGTACCATCTAGCCCATGCAAGATTTTTAATCGCCACACAATTTGGCCATTTGCAAGCTGCTGAAAATCCGTTCTCGTTCCCGTTTTTTACGTATGTAGCACATTGAGCAAACACCGTTGAAAACTTTCAGGGGCTTTATACGTTTCTCATTGCAAGGATATTTTGCCGAGAGAAGTCTCAGGGCTCTATCGAAGGGCCACTCAAGCGCGCGAACCATTTGAGTAGACCAGTGTGGATACCATGGTTTGAGCGCGGCACGACTGCTCTCTGCGGCGTATTTGACAGCGAAATAAGAAACTAACCAGCAATGATTATTAAGGACTGGCCCCTAAATCTCTTCAATTACTGGTCTTTCATGCCTGACGTCAAGTAAAACGCGCGCACAATACAAATCATTGCCAGCTATCCTCGCCCTGCGGCTGTAGTTGTGAACACGGGCCAGCCATTTCTAGATATTTCTTGTGGGTTCTTCATTCGCTTAGGTATCGAAAGGGTTATGCGCCAGTTTTCTGGGGTGTGATCACGGCTGTCGTGCTGGAGTCGCAATTCCACACATTGGCGGAGGAGGTTGCTTGTCTCAATTCATAATTGCTGAGTGCCAGTAGAGAGGAAGTCGCACCATAATTATGAAAGAAAACGACGGTATAATTAGATTTAAATAAAAGAAAAACAAGCGCATTGGCCAACAGCTTAAGTAGCGCACTTATTCCTTTCGCTGCCAGACGCACATACACATTGAAGCTTGGACGGTCGTTCCCTTAGCAAGTGATGGGTGCGAAAGGCGTTGGTCTCCTTCCTCACTCCACCAATCTTCCAGCGCTTTCCCGCTGAATTCCTCTGGGCTTTCCATGGTGTTTCTATAGATAGGCTTAGCCCGGAACCACAGGCATACAGTGAAAGTTCCGGGCATACAGTGAAAAAGACGACGATCGCTAAGGCGCGATTGGGACAATAGGCGGGTGGAAGGGAGAGTCTTCTACACTGCGAGTGGAAATAAGCATTCGAAGAGTAAGCAGGTTTCTGAGAATCCCTACTGTGACCGAGCGGACGCGCGTGGCCTGTGTTATTCGAAGCGCTAAAGGAACCAGGACACATGCAACCTTTAGGTCAGTGTACGTATACCGCTGTCCGTTCCACGTTTCTTAATGTCCGGTAGGGCGCAAGCGCACCTGCGTTCTTCACAGTATCTGCGCAGATGTCTTGAACTCTCATACTTGCAGTGACTATCGTTCCGTGTGGCCACAAAGTGCTGCATCCGACACTGCGATTGGCGAATGCAGTTCCGTTGTCGAATTAGGTTTGAGTGTCACTGAAGGAGCAGCCGTAATTTATGAGGGTGCACGCCTTAGTCTGACCCGAGCTATACCTAAGTGTCTTCCCTTTTTGCATGACAACACGCAGGCATCAGAGGTCACTAGCGGCCAATTTGCTGCTTTTAACGCGTTTTCTAAGCGACTGTTGTCTTTGTCTCCCTGGTTGATTCACCACCCTCACTCTCTTTTTTCTCGACTACGCAGATGGCTGTACCTGATAGTTCATGGGCGTACTGCGCGAGCTCGGCGTATCCTGCTCCGCTATGGAAAGAGGCGACGACAGTTTCGGTTTCGTTTTTCGATAGTTTTTCGATATTTGTGAATTTGATGTAGTTGTAGATTGTGTTTGAAAATATTAAATCTAAAGAACGCATCAGTCGTCTCATCATTCCTTCAATAACATATAAGCACTCTTTGAGCTCTTATCTACGGGGGGAATGTTCACCCGTCAAAATGGGTTCAAAGTGCAGATATAACTGAATTTTAATAAGAATTATAGGATAGCGCACTGGGTTAATTCCCCACATATGCAGAAGGTCATTCTCTACATTCATAGATCTATGGGATTCCTCATGCTCCTCCTTGGACTGTGGTGCAGCGGTTGAGCGATGCGTAACTGCCCTGCGATGGCAGGTGTTCCAAGCGGCGGGCCTCGTGTGCGCCCCAGGTTGATATTCGCGAACGACCAATCATCAATTTAACTGCCAGCTGCCACGATGGCCAGTTTTCTCACTATCCCGTGCCCAACTTGTGACGGCAGTGCAAGGTCACGTGAGCTAGTTGGCCTACCTGAATCCCGGGTCGCTCTCTGGGCACCACCTGCAAGAGTCGTGCTCGTGATTATTCGCCCACAACGCCGACTACGACGCCGACTGCGCCGACAACAGACTTTCTGAGCAATGGGCCTTCAACGCTATCGCGTCATTACTTCGAGAGGCTACAAAAAAGACTTGAGTGCATCAATACATGGTTGACCAATCATTCACCTGTATCATCCGCAGGTCAGTAGAAAGAATGCATACGCTTTACGCCAGGAAATCGGTGAATCCGTTTCTCTTCCTGCGCCTATGTCCACAAGTGTTATTCTTAACTTTCAGCGAATGCGTTGACGTGACACTTGCTCTTCTCTGGAAACATTCAAACCAACCTCGGCCCACCCAGGACTCGCCCTGACAGTTCGGAGTCCGAAACAAAGGACTATCCTGCAGGGACCAAAGCTAAATTGACAATGTTTACACGAATCAGACTAGACCTTGGCACTGCTAAAGGCCAGACCCAGCTCTGCGCATACGGTAAGGTAAAAGACATGAACTCAAAATTTTAGGTGCATTCAATCGCCTCGAAGTTCTTGAATCGAATAAATTTTCCTAATCTCATTGAGCCTGGCTATCTTCGATTCAGGACGAAGCTAAATATTTGACAGCGGTCTAGGCAGCACTCCAGTCTTGTTTAAATGATCTGGAAAGCCATTTAGCTGAAATGATTTCATTCTGCGTTGTATTCCTGATGCAGGCGAAGCATGAAACTAGGAAACAAAGCAACTGATTCGTTTTCAAACGCACTCGGCAGCGAATCCACGCGAGTACCTAGGTATACAGTACGGTTTGGTTTGGTTTATGGAGGTTTAACGTCCCAAAGCGACTCAGGCTATGAAAGATGCCGTAGTGAAGGACTGCGGGAGTTTCGACCACCTGGGGTTCTTTAACGTGCACTGACATCGCACAGTACACGGGCCTCTATAATTTCGCCTCCATCGAAATTCCACTACCGCGGTCGGGATCGAACCCGCGTCTTTCGGGCCAGCAGCTGAGCGCCATAACCACTCAGCCATCGCGGCGGCTGGTATACAGGATGTTTTTTTTAAGTGTAACATATTTTCATTTTAACCCTGAGTGCGCCGGTGCGCTCTGTTTAGGTGGATTGTACTGCAAGGCAGACATTGTGCACATCGTGTGAATCAGTAATTAGACGTTTAACTAACTTCAATTGGGTAATAAACTTTTTAGTTTTATTTTAAGGGGAACGGTTGCATTGCGAAATTGATGGCCGTTAAGATCGAAGATGACTGTTGTTTTTAAATTTTGGCAATGTTTTTTGAAATACCGATATTTCAAAAATACGGATATTTCGGTGAGCGAAGAAGCAGGAAACCTACAGCATGACACGTGGGCAAGTGCGCTGCCTTTACCGCCATTGCGCAAAGCCATTCTGTTCGGTGGCGCAACCAGTGTGCGGCTGACATCACAGTAGCAGAAACCAGAAACCTGGCTTCATTACAACCTGCCTAGATAACAGCAAGGAATTTGATCAATCGTCCCAGCTTACAGTTCAGCAGAGCGATCTCAACGTGCGATCAGGCGTTGGTGTCGTGTTAGCTTTATCTAAAAACCAATCAGTCCTACCACATTAGACTTCAAGGTGACCTTAAAACCATTTTATGCTATCTACCTCCAAATTACTCTTTGAACTTCGCATCAGAGCAGCATAATGTGTTTAACTATGTTATCTGACTTCCAGCAGCGCCCAAATCGTTTCAAGGCAATTTTTACTTTCCTGACCTCCCTTGGTCTTCATATGTAACTGCTAAAACATTATCTTCGTTGCAGGACAGTGGGTTCTTGAACCTCTGTTCACTTTTTTTTAACTTCTCAGCTGCCAACGCAAATTTAGTATTAACTTCCCATCCGGATCTGGTTTAAACTTGACCTACTTGGCCGGCCTAAGGGACCGCTTGCTAATTTCGTTTAGCTTCGACATTCAAACTAACGAAGCGGACAAGGATGTCAAGCAAATACGTGATTGCAACAGCGATGACCTGCAGGCCACCACTGAAGAACATTCTTCATTTCTCGATGCATTTCTAAGAGATTTTTATATCAAAGCCACTGAAACTATCCTTAGCATTTTCATTGAAAAAATTTACGATCGGAAAAATACATTCCTTTAGGCGCCATTACACCTTATATAAAGGAATTGTGGCACAACGCACGCATAAAAAGGCTTCCTAATACAGAAACACGTTTTTCAGAAGCTGTTTTCCTGCAGCATTCCTTTCCACACATGTTCGCAATCAATCCCCGCAAATTTTGGCGAATCTTAAATCATTCAGTTCCACCGTCAGATAAAAACGATATCTAACAGTAGTATCTGTCAGATAAAAACGGTATCTGACAGTGGCATGCCCCAGTAGTGAATGGCATGCCAGAAAATCACATTTATCGCCGATATTCCCGCTACTCTTATCTTGACCGTATTCGTTTTCTTTGCCTTTCTTAGCGTTGTGCATGTGTCTGTTATGACTTTTTTCCCTTCTCTCTTCCTTCTTTTCGTCCCCTAATCCCTCTGCCCGCCTGCCCGCCTGCCCGCCTGCCCGCCTGCCCGCCTGCCCGCCTGCCCGCCTGCCCGCCTGCCTGCCTGCCTGCCTGCCTGCCTGCCTGCCTGCCTGCCTGCCTGCCTGCCTGCCTGCCTGCCTGCCTGCCTGCCTGCCTGCCTGCCTGCCTGCCTGCCTGCCTGCCTGCCTGCCTGCCTGCCTGCCTGCCTGCCTGCCTGCCTGCCTGCCTGCCTGCCTGCCTGCCTGCCTGCCTGCCTGCCTGCCTGCCTGCCTGCCTGCCTGCCTGCCTGCCTGCCTGCCTGCCTGCCTGCCTGCCTGCCTGCCTGCCTGCCTGCCTGCCTGCCTGCCTGCCTGCCTGCCTGCCTGCCTGCCTGCCTGCCTGCCTGCCTGCCTGCCTGCCTGCCTGCCTGCCTGCCTGCCTGCCTGCCTGCCTGCCTGCCTGCCTGCCTGCCTGCCTGCCTGCCTGCCTGCCTGCCTGCCTGCCTGCCTGCCTGCCTGCCTGCCTGCCTGCCTGCCTGCCTGCCTGCCTGCCTGCCTGCCTGCCTGCCTGCCTGCCTGCCTGCCTGCCTGCCTGCCTGCCTGCCTGCCTGCCTGCCTGCCTGCCTGCCTGCCTGCCTGCCTGCCTGCCTGCCTGCCTGCCTGCCTGCCTGCCTGCCTGCCTGCCTGCCTGCCTGCCTGCCTGCCTGCCTGCCTGCCTGCCTGCCTGCCTGCCTGCCTGCCTGCCTGCCTGCCTGCCTGCCTGCCTGCCTGCCTGCCTGCCTGCCTGCCTGCCTGCCTGCCTGCCTGCCTGCCTGCCTGCCTGCCTGCCTGCCTGCCTGCCTGCCTGCCTGCCTGCCTGCCTGCCTGCCTGCCTGCCTGCCTGCCTGCCTGCCTGCCTGCCTGCCTGCCTGCCTGCCTGCCTGCCTGCCTGCCTGCCTGCCTGCCTGCCTGCCTGCCTGCCTGCCTGCCTGCCTGCCTGCCTGCCTGCCTGCCTGCCTGCCTGCCTGCCTGCCTGCCTGCCTGCCTGCCTGCCTGCCTGCCTGCCTGCCTGCCTGCCTGCCTGCCTGCCTGCCTGCCTGCCTGCCTGCCTGCCTGCCTGCCTGCCTGCCTGCCTGCCTGCCTGCCTGCCTGCCTGCCTGCCTGCCTGCCTGCCTGCCTGCCTGCCTGCCTGCCTGCCTGCCTGCCTGCCTGCCTGCCTGCCTGCCTGCCTGCCTGCCTGCCTGCCTGCCTGCCTGCCTGCCTGCCTGCCTGCCTGCCTGCCTGCCTGCCTGCCTGCCTGCCTGCCTGCCTGCCTGCCTGCCTGCCTGCCTGCCTGCCTGCCTGCCTGCCTGCCTGCCTGCCTGCCTGCCTGCCTGCCTGCCTGCCTGCCTGCCTGCCTGCCTGCCTGCCTGCCTGCCTGCCTGCCTGCCTGCCTGCCTGCCTGCCTGCCTGCCTGCCTGCCTGCCTGCCTGCCTGCCTGCCTGCCTGCCTGCCTGCCTGCCTGCCTGCCTGCCTGCCTGCCTGCCTGCCTGCCTGCCTGCCTGCCTGCCTGCCTGCCTGCCTGCCTGCCTGCCTGCCTGCCTGCCTGCCTGCCTGCCTGCCTGCCTGCCTGCCTGCCTGCCTGCCTGCCTGCCTGCCTGCCTGCCTGCCTGCCTGCCTGCCTGCCTGCCTGCCTGCCTGCCTGCCTGCCTGCCTGCCTGCCTGCCTGCCTGCCTGCCTGCCTGCCTGCCTGCCTGCCTGCCTGCCTGCCTGCCTGCCTGCCTGCCTGCCTGCCTGCCTGCCTGCCTGCCTGCCTGCCTGCCTGCCTGCCTGCCTGCCTGCCTGCCTGCCTGCCTGCCTGCCTGCCTGCCTGCCTGCCTGCCTGCCTGCCTGCCTGCCTGCCTGCCTGCCTGCCTGCCTGCCTGCCTGCCTGCCTGCCTGCCTGCCTGCCTGCCTGCCTGCCTGCCTGCCTGCCTGCCTGCCTGCCTGCCTGCCTGCCTGCCTGCCTGCCTGCCTGCCTGCCTGCCTGCCTGCCTGCCTGCCTGCCTGCCTGCCTGCCTGCCTGCCTGCCTGCCTGCCTGCCTGCCTGCCTGCCTGCCTGCCTGCCTGCCTGCCTGCCTGCCTGCCTGCCTGCCTGCCTGCCTGCCTGCCTGCCTGCCTGCCTGCCTGCCTGCCTGCCTGCCTGCCTGCCTGCCTGCCTGCCTGCCTGCCTGCCTGCCTGCCTGCCTGCCTGCCTGCCTGCCTGCCTGCCTGCCTGCCTGCCTGCCTGCCTGCCTGCCTGCCTGCCTGCCTGCCTGCCTGCCTGCCTGCCTGCCTGCCTGCCTGCCTGCCTGCCTGCCTGCCTGCCTGCCTGCCTGCCTGCCTGCCTGCCTGCCTGCCTGCCTGCCTGCCTGCCTGCCTGCCTGCCTGCCTGCCTGCCTGCCTGCCTGCCTGCCTGCCTGCCTGCCTGCCTGCCTGCCTGCCTGCCTGCCTGCCTGCCTGCCTGCCTGCCTGCCTGCCTGCCTGCCTGCCTGCCTGCCTGCCTGCCTGCCTGCCTGCCTGCCTGCCTGCCTGCCTGCCTGCCTGCCTGCCTGCCTGCCTGCCTGCCTGCCTGCCTGCCTGCCTGCCTGCCTGCCTGCCTGCCTGCCTGCCTGCCTGCCTGCCTGCCTGCCTGCCTGCCTGCCTGCCTGCCTGCCTGCCTGCCTGCCTGCCTGCCTGCCTGCCTGCCTGCCTGCCTGCCTGCCTGCCTGCCTGCCTGCCTGCCTGCCTGCCTGCCTGCCTGCCTGCCTGCCTGCCTGCCTGCCTGCCTGCCTGCCTGCCTGCCTGCCTGCCTGCCTGCCTGCCTGCCTGCCTGCCTGCCTGCCTGCCTGCCTGCCTGCCTGCCTGCCTGCCTGCCTGCCTGCCTGCCTGCCTGCCTGCCTGCCTGCCTGCCTGCCTGCCTGCCTGCCTGCCTGCCTGCCTGCCTGCCTGCCTGCCTGCCTGCCTGCCTGCCTGCCTGCCTGCCTGCCTGCCTGCCTGCCTGCCTGCCTGCCTGCCTGCCTGCCTGCCTGCCTGCCTGCCTGCCTGCCTGCCTGCCTGCCTGCCTGCCTGCCTGCCTGCCTGCCTGCCTGCCTGCCTGCCTGCCTGCCTGCCTGCCTGCCTGCCTGCCTGCCTGCCTGCCTGCCTGCCTGCCTGCCTGCCTGCCTGCCTGCCTGCCTGCCTGCCTGCCTGCCTGCCTGCCTGCCTGCCTGCCTGCCTGCCTGCCTGCCTGCCTGCCTGCCTGCCTGCCTGCCTGCCTGCCTGCCTGCCTGCCTGCCTGCCTGCCTGCCTGCCTGCCTGCCTGCCTGCCTGCCTGCCTGCCTGCCTGCCTGCCTGCCTGCCTGCCTGCCTGCCTGCCTGCCTGCCTGCCTGCCTGCCTGCCTGCCTGCCTGCCTGCCTGCCTGCCTGCCTGCCTGCCTGCCTGCCTGCCTGCCTGCCTGCCTGCCTGCCTGCCTGCCTGCCTGCCTGCCTGCCTGCCTGCCTGCCTGCCTGCCTGCCTGCCTGCCTGCCTGCCTGCCTGCCTGCCTGCCTGCCTGCCTGCCTGCCTGCCTGCCTGCCTGCCTGCCTGCCTGCCTGCCTGCCTGCCTGCCTGCCTGCCTGCCTGCCTGCCTGCCTGCCTGCCTGCCTGCCTGCCTGCCTGCCTGCCTGCCTGCCTGCCTGCCTGCCTGCCTGCCTGCTGATACGGGAATAAAAGAAGAGGCGGAGAGCGAGCGCGAGCGGCGAGCGCGCGGCTCCAGCACGAGGGAGATAGAACGAGAAAGCTTGGCCGCCACGACCTAACTGAATGCATGTTAAATAACAGCAGGGGACCCAGTTCTGGAGCTGTAGCCTATATGCAACGAATCTTCATAATGAAAATTTCATTCTCGACAGTACTGCTGAATTTCGCATTTTAAGAACTCCTGCTTGAGGGACATCAGGGTTGGCTTCAATCTGCTGTGTTGTAGAAAAATATCTCCCCAAGATGCTTACCCGGCACACAATAATCTGATTCGTTGCATAACGAAGGCCACGGTAGCAAACCGGTTATTATTCTGGTTAACCTCCATGCCTTTCCTGCTCCTCTCTTGATGTTGTGTTGTGAGCTGAACAAATTACAGAGAGCCACCTGCAACAAACACAAACAAAAAACAGCCATATAAATCAGAAGTCAAAGCCTACTAAAACAATTGGTTGGGAAGTTTCTCTGGGAGCTAGAAATTGTGTGATGTGATCGACTTGCGAGTCACATATCACTGCCCAGCTCACGTGCACATGTCTGAAGTTTAAGACATCGGCGCACGCATTGTAAAGAGCGCAGCTGCGCTTGCACCTTACCGGGATAAAGAAACGTGAAGCCGACAGCGCTACGCTGACCTAGGATTCATGCGCCCCAGTTCCTGCACCGCTTCAAAGAAAACAGGCCTCGCGCGTTCTATCAGTCACAGTTGGGATTCTCAAAAGCGTGTTTACTCTTCGAATGCTTATTTCCACTCGCAGTGCAGAAGACTCTCCCTTCCACCCGCCCATCGTCGCCATCGTGTCTCAGCGATCGTCCACTCTTTCTTCACTCTACCTGTGATTCTGCGCTAAGCCTATCTATAAAAACACCCTGGAATGATTCAGTGGAATTCAGCGGGAAGGTGCTGAAAGAGGGTTGCAGTGAGGAGAGAGACCGACACCTTTCGTACCGGGCACTCGCTGAAGGAACGATGGGTCCAATGTGTGTGCGCTCGTGTGGCAGTGATGGGATTAAGTGCGGCACGCAAGCTTGCACACCCGTTCCCCACTGAGGGAACGACCGCCAAACTACAGTGTGTGTGCGAGTGGCAGCGCGGTAGTTAAATGCAATGTAAGCTTCTTGCAAATCTACATTTTTCTTTTGCTTTAGGTCTGGACTGTCGTTTTCTTTCATTACAATGGAGCAACTTTCTGCCCTAGGGAGATGTGTTCAATGCTAGTCAGATGCGTATGCCGGGACACCTAGCTCCGTGCGCAGGCATCTGTGGATGGCTGTTTCATTTTGGTTTAGTTCAGTTTTGTTTATGTGGTGGAATGGACGCATACACGACTTGTGAGAACACGGCAGGTTCGACAATCTTGTGCAGCTCGTGGTGTGGCACGGGTAATTCATTTAAGCCTGTTAGCGTGCGGGGGAGGCGGGATATTTATTTGTAGGACAATTATTTATGTCCACAGCGTGCTCTTCACATCCCGTTACTAGATGAAGGCAAGTATGCGAACACGTGCCTGACATGGAATAGAGCGTCTGTCAATTTTCAAACTAATGAGAGAGCGGTAGGCATTAGCGGCCCTCCTTTTGTGATTGAAAACAACTGTGTAGTCTGATTTTCCGGCTGAGGATTCGAGCCCCACACTGGTAGCGTCGGATTGAATAATGTCCAGGCATTGTTGGAAGTTCCTCCTTCATATCCTGGGTTTCCAAGGGCACACCAGGGCGTCATGCCATCCGCATAGATGGCATGGCATAGATGGCGAACGCCGGCACATTTAGCCGGAAAAGGTTTCACTACCAAGTTACACAACGTGGAAGACTGAATAGCCCTCATTATACGATTCAGAGTCTTAGTGACCGACAGTACAGGAAGTTTAGCATCCTCCTGTATCGGTTTAATGAAGGCTGGCTAAGATTGCGCTGTGCGACATATTGTCGTAAGACCCTCGACCTCATCACCCACAACAGTGCGCAGTTGCACAGCGTTGAGGACTGCGCATAAGTTTTTTTTTTATAATCGTGCCGCAACATTTTGACAGCACAAATTCTTGCTGAACCGTTCGGGAGGAGCTACTGCCGCGCTCAATATGACTTGAGACGCGCGGCTGAGTGGCCGCAGCGCTTACCGGAAGCATGGTGGGGCCGGCAAATGGCGAGCTTGAAAACGAAAGGGAAAGGGTTTTTCTGTTCCAGCAGTGACCCTTCTCCCCTGTGCCTTCTGGTCTTTAAAAGAGCATAGCGTTACCGCATCGCCAACGGTAATGCAAGGCGAATGTCGCAGTTGATCTCACATTGTGTAGATCACACGGGGCGGTGGATGCAGCTAACTGGTGGAACACCATAACCATTTTCCTTTTGTTTTCAAGCACGACGCTTGTTGGCACCACCGTGCGTCCGGAAAGCGCTGCGGCCACTCGATCGTGTGTTGCATGTCATTTTGAGTGCGGTACTACATGACGGAAGTGCTACAGTTGTCATTCCGGGCGAGTGAGCGCTTTGAGCACCATTCTCTTCATAACCTTTCCTATACACGTAGGGACTGATGTAGGGTGCAGGTTTTCCGGTGAATTATGCGCACTGGCTGGTTTTAGTAAAAAATCACTTCAGCTCATTGCAGATAGGGGATCTTCCAAACATGGTTTACGTTATTCAGTGTAGTTCGAGCAAAAAGTCGGGATGATCACGAAGCATGCTGTAGATGACACGACTCAGTGTATTGCGGTGCTGTATTCTAGCACTGTCCTAAAAATACGCGCAGCCAACCCATGAAGTTTTTCCTTATGAAAATAAGCAAAAAGATTCAAATACATTCATTACAGCAGGAACTAGTGCAACAAACTACTTACGGGTTAAACGACGTGGCCATTGGCGTGGTGAGTCCTATATGCGAAAACTGCCGCAAAACCTTGTTCAGCGACAGAAATATCTCTGTGGGCCTCCCATTGACAGACGTTTTGCTCTGAAGTGGGCGATGTCGAGAGCTTAGCCCCGTGATTATAATGGCCTGGTGGTGGATACTTCGGAGAATCTATTTGTGATGACTCTACGCCACCAATAACAGAGCTTCGTTTCACTGAATATTTGTCCACCATGTGTGCTATGGACTCAGTCTTCCATGTAACCTCTCTAAGTACATTTCTACAGCCAGCTATAGGCGCTTTTTGTGAGTCAATAACCCCTCACAGAACCATGGCGCAGTGGTCGAAGAGCGCTGCTAGGCTGCGAAAGGAATAAAAGTACCACATATGCGTTCTTTCGATTTAATAAATTGCAAAACTCTTGATAATATTTTCTAATTGAGCCATATCGATAAAAACACCAAAATATAAAAACAAAACTGCCACCAATTATCTTCGTAGCCCATGAGGACACTCAAACACGCTCTGGATGTCCACAAACTTCCGGGCTAGCAGTCTGCAGAAGAGAGAAAGAGAGCGAATGAGGGCGGTGAATCAACAGGAGGGATCCCGAAACTAACAAACCCTGCTCAACGCATTTATGCCTGCGATATCAGTGGCTCCCACGGTTGCTTTACTAAGCAAGAGACAAAGGTACAGTTCCGGCCAGTGTGATGCACCCTCGGGAATGACGGCTGCTGCTTCAGTTACACTCCACCCTAATGCCACAACGCAAGAGCTTTTGCTACTGAGTCTTGGATACTCAATATGTGCCGCTGTGGAACGGAAGTATTCTCCAGTATGCGAACACTTTCCCTCATTTGCTTATTGCCGTTATTTTCTTCAGTACTCCATGTGGCAGTAAAATAACGACCGTGATAAGCATGCGATGCTTGCAGCAACGTTGGACGTTTAGAAATACAAGTGAATTATTCCAAAGGAGAGGCGACGCTGATAATTGTGTGGCGCCGTTTATAAACTCGCTTTTCGTGGCCCCATCGCTGTGTACAGTCTACGTAAGGAAAAGGCTCTAGCGTGAGCTTTTTGTACTTGAGCTGGACACTGAGGACAACTCGTTCCAACTTTTGGTCTCAGTAAAAACCGATCTGAGGGCTTTTTATCGCTATGTTGATATTTGGCCGGCATCAATATAGGAATTTATAGTTGAGAAAATTGCATCAAAAAATGTCTCGGCGCCCGATTCAAATTTGCGCCTTCAACACCAAAAAACACCCTGATCACCGCAAGGAGTAACAGTATTGCCTAGTCTCAGAGATGGGCATTCAATGAATGAATTCACGCGTCCCACTTTGCTCGCGAAAACTAGAAAGAACAATTCCAGTGTTTTATTTTTACAACTTTTCTATTCAATAAAACCTCCCATTTATAGTTGACGTAGCCTCTTTTCATATCTACAGTTTAATTTGTCCATACAGATAAACATCACTTTGTCTTGGGTGTCTCTTCAGCACTCTTCGCCTACATCCCACGACTGACGTATTGAGCGGGCGCACATTTAGACAGATACGAGCCTCGTCGCAAAGGATGAGGTTGGCCCCGCTAGAATGACTGCGCCATTAAGCCAGAGATGGCAGTTCAAGATCACTGCTGTGTCGCTTAGAGTGTGTTAACACTAAGTTTCTCGCTAGCGAAAACGCCGTCTCGTCTGGGGATGAAACCTCGGAGCACAAGTAAACTGAAATAAACACTTAACACCCCCGAGTGGATTCGAACCCGGGGTGTTAGTGGGAGAGACGTTAGCCGGAAAAATAAATATCTAGACTGCTACTTCGTAAGTGCCGCCAAATGATCGCATGCTTTCGCACTTACTGCGCATGATTACAATTTATAGCTCTAAATTTAACCCGCGATTTAAACCTCATAGCGCAATCACCGAGTCTAACGCATACCGAACGATTCTGGACAAAAGCGTTTTTTGTGCACCTTCAATAGTTTCATAACAGTAACTTACAATTTTCTAGTTTTCAAAAATTCTCGCCGAGAATGTTGGACACCGAAGACACACAAAGCAAAGGGAATATGCTAGCGGACTTACTTTAAGTAAACGTTTGGCTATTTTTTTGGTTACAACCGCGTTGTATGCAACGGAGATCACGTCATGAGGAACCTGCCACAACGTACGACACAATTATTCTGCGCATGATGTGGAAGCCACCGAATAATGCAGGATGCTCTGGATAAAGCGCGATTCAAAAAAGCGAGAAGACGGTTTGTTCCCCTGCTTTCCCCAAGACAACTACTGTTGGGCTTGCTGGAAAGGCTCGAAATAAAACTGCGTTGTTTGTGAGTTCTTGGGCCCCCTTGAACTTCTTCCTTTGCTCTATTCTCTTTTGTGATAGATTTAAAATGCCTTATTACCCATGTTCTTGGACGCCTGTCCGAATGAATGCACATAAGCCTCAAATCTATGTTGCTATCGACAGCTAATGTCTGTAGGGAGACTGCATGCACGGAGTGATACGCGGTACTCTTTGGGAACGGAATAGCTTAAGAAAACCACCACAGAAACGGCGCGCAGTAAATAAGAAGGACGACCGCAAGCAGCTGTATTCGCCTCTCTCTATGTTTTATTGGTAAAAGTGAACTCCTGATAAGCCGAAACATATAAGGCGCATCACTATGTCGGTTGCTGCAATGGTTAACAGAACCGACTTTATAGACAGCAACCCTTGCAATATATGTTCATTACTTCAAATGCATGCCACATAAACAGCAGTGTTGCGCCTAAAGTGACTACTTATTAAATAGCAGCAGACATCCAGTAATGCGGCTATAAATGCACTGAAGCATCACAAACCAAATTTGTCTTGTTTCTATGGCCTAACAATGCATTTAGAACTGCTGCTTTGCTTACATCAACGTTCG
This sequence comes from Amblyomma americanum, assembly GCF_052857255.1. NCBI lineage: Eukaryota > Metazoa > Arthropoda > Arachnida > Ixodida > Ixodidae > Amblyomma > Amblyomma americanum. The sequence continues at coordinate 316,539,861 of NC_135497.1, read as the reverse complement.
CATCATTTACTAGCTCCATGTGAGAAATCAGCCGCCAAAAAACATTTACCTGGCACATATTAGGTCTCTGATTTGTTGCACAGCCGTTATCACAATTTTCACCATGACGTGCATAAGCGCCACGAAACCCGGCACGATGTACCGTCATAAATGACATTTGCGGTTTCATTTCCAGGTGAACAACTAGGAGGGAAGACGGAGTGCGCATGCGTCTGTGAGATGCCACTTACGGCAGCGGCTGGCATGGGCAGCCGCGGCAGCACGGCCGGACGCCCTCCTAGCTACAGCGTCTCGGCTGTCATGCATGGCCGCCCATGGAAGCCTGGGCTGCTGCATCCGGAGTCTGCACCGCACAGGCGGTGACGCGTGGGGCCCAAGTCGATGTCTTGCTCCACTGAAAACGGGTTCGAGGACTGTGTTGTTGGCTGCAGGCGATAACACGTGTGGAAGAATTTCGAGTTAAACCATCAGCCACAGTGAATTTGGGTTTTTAAGCGCAAATAAACAAACACTCGCGGAAAAAAAACTGGCTGAGCCGTACGGGAAGCTAAAATGGTGCGTGAGCACTGATTTTCTTATTCGTGAAAACTGTTCAACGATGTGGTGATGTTCATTAGGAAGGGCAAGCAACAGCCGATGTACAATTACGAATATGAGACATCTCTACTTGGCCTCAGTTGTTTTGTTCCACATGCTGTAAAAACGACGACTACCCATTTACAATTATTAAAATTACAATAAATTAAGGCAAAAATCTAATTGTCCTCAATAACATAGTCCCTGTTCTGCATGCGCCGTCACATTAACGTACAATTGTGTTTAGCGAGGCACTGCCGCAGCACTAGCGCCATGGTATGTTTGCCTCATAGCTTACTCACAGAGGGAACCCATCAATTATAGCAAGGTAAATCCCCTACAGATGATACGGAAAGCTCCGTGACCGGTTCAGTTTTCGATGCCGCATCGAGCCTACAAACCGAAACCATGGTCACAGCACGATCATGCGAGTTTAAATGGCTGATGACAAAGTAAATAGATGACTACTGAGAAGGATGTAGTCTTCGTTAGTGAAAAGGTCCGAACAAACGATTATCGTCGTGGCCCCATTCCCTTCAGTGCTGAGCATTTTTCTTTCAGGCGATATTCGGAGGCATCGTCTTGTTACCTCAAGATGCAACACGATAGCGCCATTAGGATTTTTCAGTAACAGGACACGCAGAATTGAAGGCAGCCTTCGCGACGTTACCTTTTTCGTTTTTTTTTTACTCTTCACTCGACAGCATCACGACCGGCATCACGGCGTTGCGAAAACTAACGAGCGTTGCCATGCCGGAGATAATTAGATGGATTCTCGTACAGGCTGCTAGTTGGCGAGTACTGATATTCAGTTGCGAATTGCGAGGGGGCTTATGTCACCTTTATCCATGCCTTCTAGGTTATAACGTCAACATTTCTAGCACGACAGTTTGAAATCCGTTTTTTTACAGCGCCAGATCATAGGGCTTCAGTTCCATGTATGCGGCGTCGCTATCGTTGTCAGTAACCAAAATGATATGACGTGACGTATGCTCCAGTGCAAAGCAACGCTGATTCGCCAGACAGATAATCAATGATTGCTGCCAACAAAATGGGTGACAGCCGCGCCTTCCCTCTCTTTTTTCATCTAATTTACCCCATGCTTTACTGTATATGTTCCACCGGACCTTATAAGGGCATCAGTGCTTGGCGCCACTACTGTACGCCCCACGCAATTCCACACGCATGCCTGCACACCCCGTGACTGGGGAGCGCTTCTGACTACTCTAGCACTCTTGACAATAGGCACACCTACCCTTTTCTGCCAACAACATCTGTATTCCGCTGTTCCTCTCGAGAGCTAGCTCAAATTCTCATTATCAAAAGAGTAACCGCCAGGTAATTTTTTTTATCATTCGCATATTTTACCGGTGAAGTCCTTCCTCTTCATTTATATTCACCGAGGGTACTGTCATCAGCAGCCTGCAAGATGATAGCTTTTCCTCCCCATGAAAGACATGCTACACCAGTGTTACTTTGTTCTGCAAAAGCTTACGGATATAGCAAGGAGTTGGTTTCCAAGCGCTATGCGTAGAAAGCAAAAATCCATAGCCCGCAAGGGCTGCTCGCAATGGAGTACCATCTGGCTGCCATCGAACTTCCGCTGACGGCACCTGCACACAACGGGCTGAACCTTCTGAATGCGCGCACTGACCGAATGCCTTGAACAAAAAGGTTCGCAGAAGCACCTGACAGGAGAATTCGTACAGAGCACCAAAGCAAATCAACGGGGCTAAGAAGCAAGCTCACCGTGCCTGTCGCTGGGGGGACGGCTGACGGCTGCGCCCGAAAGGGTGCATTCCCGCACACGTGCTTCTTGGAGCCTAAGCGCCCCTTGTGGTAGTCATGGTGGTGGCAGTCATCAGCGCCTTGTTCTCCGAAGGCAAAGGCGAGGCGTCGGACGGAGGCCACAATGCGCTTGGCGACCTCGGCGACCGGTGGCTTCCCAGCTGGCCGCGTGGCGCGGGTTGTGATGTTCCGGCTCCTTTCGTGGCAGCAGTCAGCTCTTTGTCCAAGATCATACTCCATCGTGATGTGGAGACCGGAACCAGTTGGATGACTCTGAGCAGTGTGCCGGTCAGGACTGCTTGGGTGGACGCACTTAGCTCTGCGACGCCTAGCGAAAGAACGGTTCTAAAATAAAGATGGCGTGCGTTCTATCTCTCGCGCGGCTCTAGTGGCAGACAAGAGAGGAACGAAGACCTCCAGACGGTTTTCTTTGTCCGTTATCTTGTCGACTGCGATCGGACAAGAAAAAGATGGTTATCACACCCATATTTTGGAGGTCACTGAGCGCGCAATTTATTTCAATGCTGGGAGTCAATTGACATCTGCTGTGAGGTACATCGGCTCGCTTTTGTAGTGGTTTTTGTCTGGAGACGCTGAAAGATTAAGAAGCTAGAATGCTATCCACGTTGGATTCCGAAAGGAAGATTAAGACCTAGACGAACGACGAAGAAAACTTGGAAAAATTATTTTTCTCCTGCATGGATGTGCTTCAAACAGGCCAATCCCCTGCCGTGGGTATGTGGAATTGCTTCAAAGGCAACAACACGGTTTTTGCACGGGCGCTCCAGAAAGGAAAAGGAGGAAAGCAGAGAAAAGGCGCTGTATAATTTGCAGCGAAACCGTCAGCCGCTCCTCTCTTACCGTTGATGCCACATCTCCGGCGTATGTATCCAGGTTATCTGGCCGGAAGATTAAGAAGTGTAAGTAGTAGAAGAAAAAGGAAGAGATCCCCTCGCTCGACTATAGGCTTGCTCTATCTCTTCCGATTCTCCTCTCCTACGGGGCAAGCGCCAAGGGATATGCCCTGACACCGGTGTGCAATTAAATTCACAACTATATAAATAAATTAGGCAGATGCCTCTACTAAAATTTACCCCTCATGTAAAGCCCTCAAGGGCCCTTGAAGTATCTATATTAAAAAAGAAGATTCACTCTTTTCTTTTCCGTTTTTTCTTCATTTTTTGTACAAAGATTAGTCTAAGACAAAAAATTATACAAATACTCCACTCATTGTCCATTAGTGCGTTCGTTTCTGTAGTGCACACTGGCCAATCTCCCGCCGCGGGTATGTGCCATTAGGCCTGAGGAAATCACCGTCATCATCATCATCCTCATCATCATCATGAGAGAGGCAGGAAAAGAGGTACCTTTGCAGTGAGAGGCACACAGGGGTGCCTTAATTGCCACTACCTAGGCTGCTAGTCAACAGAGAGGTAGGGGCACAGATGATTTGTATAATTGGTGACGGCAGGCGCGGATGCGGGAATATATACACGCTCATCACTAATGCCCCGGATTGCTTTCCGCGGCCCGTCACCAGATGCTGGCGCACTCCTCAGACCAGAGCAATTACCAGGCCGTGTTGGCGACGGCGGTTTCAGGATCTGGTTTTTGGTGCGCTCAGCTGGGAACGTTGAAAAACGACGCTGTTGTGCTGACATGCATTGGCTATGGGGCTTTATTTTAAGTTCCCTACAAGAAAAACATAGCCTGTTCTAGGAGAGCTTAGAAGGATCATGAGCTGACAAGTTTTTTCCTTGACTGGTCTTAACCAGCGACTGCGCTTCATTCACTGAATTTTGTAATAGTCGACACGCGCGTTGACAGCTAACCACGAGCCAATAAATGCCAGTGGGGTCAACATTTGGTACAGAGAATGCTTGAAACGCCGGTTTCGCCCACATCTTGTGGATGAAAAATGTCTTTGATGACAACGGCTGATAAGTGCTTAAAAATTGCTTAGAGGGTATGAAAGGAATGAAAAGACTGTTGGTTTGTTCTTTACATTTATTAAAATACAGTATTTTACAACCTCTTTCAATTCACAAATTTGCAAAAACAGACAAAATATGACCTCAAAACTCGGACAGGTCTCTCCGTGGCGACATAGGGCGCGTGGAACTTCCTCATCGGGTCCACAAACTTCAGATTCAGCAGTCCGCACAGGCGAGAACAGCGTGACTGAGGACGGTGAATACAAAAATGACATCCAGAGAGAAGTGACTAGGAAATCGTGTTCAACGCGGTATACTTTTCCCCAGAGACCTCTGAGGCCTCCGCAGTATTATACAAAACGAGACGATGTGGTATAATTCCGGTCGGAGTGAGGCACCAACATGCCGGTCGCTCCTTCACTGCCAATGTATACCGTAAAGCCACCGCACAAGAACATTCATCCACATGGAACGAAGCATTCGCTGGTATAGCAGCCCATTTTTCCTCCTTTGCTTAATGTCGTTATGTACGCTTGATGCAGTGTTGGACATTCACAAAAACGAAACAGGTCTTTAAAAAGAAATTGCGACGCTGGAAATCGTTTCGCACCTAGTATGCCTTATCTTTTCAGTGGACCGTTGCTGCGGACGCTCAGCATACGTAAAGCAGATTGCATGGATTCGCCGTTTATAAAAAAGCACTTAAGGCAACTTCATCGAACTTTTTTTTTTAGTAACAAATCAATGTGGCGTTTTCTGGTGAACTTTGTACGGCAGCAAAAAAGACGCATTTACTGAATAAAATTTGAGAAATTTAACTACACGTGTATTCAAACTCAACATGCCGGGAACGCTCTGGACTCCTTGAGCACAGTTTGTACGTGATTAGTGGCGTTGCAGACCCACACTTATCCGCTTGGTATAAACGCCTTAATGCATTGCACTTTGTTTCCGAAAATGGCCGGGTATGGCGTCACGAGCGCTTCAACATTTCTTTCTAATAAACCTCCTTCTTCCACCAATGCAGCGTTTCTTGAAAACTATATGGTAGTTCATCTAATAACGGCAACATGACTTTCACTTTAGTATCCTTATAATCCTACTCGTCTGAACCCCACACTTGACGTATTCAGCAACGGATGATTTCGAAAATTGAAGTACACCATCGCGCGGGGTATGAGATATCCGCTGCTTGGTAAACGTCCCCAGTGGGGCAGACGTGACGAGCTATGGATGACTCTTTTGTCGCTTTATACACGAGTGTAGCACGTATCAGTTCCTCAGAGATGATGATGATATCTGCCAAAGTGGACGACAATTTCTTACGAGTATGGTTGGGCAGCCACTGGATAATGATCTCCTCAAGGCGCGACTGGAAATAGAGAGAGCCTGCTCTCGAGCTTTCCGAGAGGATACACAAACACGTGCTTTAATTCCTAGGTGACATTTGAATGTCTTTCGTTGCATCTTTCACATCAGTATCGAGTTCATATCCCCTCGTGCGCATATATTTTGGAGCCTTCCCGAATGAACGCATCATAAGCCTGAACGCTCACGGTCCTCGAAGCTGCTCTCGACTGCCAGTGTCTGCAGGGTGACTGCACGAGCAGAAGGAAATGCGATACTGTTTAGGAATGGAATATATCATATACCAGTAAGTCACAACGACGACCGTAGGCGTCTGCGTCCACGTCTCCAAGTTTTTTAGCGAAAAGATAGAAATCCTGACATTAAGTTTCACATAACGTGAATCTTCACGGCCCATACTGCGAAGGTTAGCAGAAGGGCTTTGCAGCTACAAAGCCTAGCTAAATATTTTTCTTTTTTAATACCCATATTCTTCCTACAGCACTGTTGCACCATGCCTTGAGTTAATGAACATTAAATAACATGAGGGATCCCGTCTTGCAGCTACAAACAAAATGAAGCTTCAATGTACATTTCGTGCCCGTTAGTATGGCCTAGTAGCGTATTTTGAGAATTGCTGGTGCATGTACACCAGCGTCGGCATTATTCTCCTTGAAACAAACAAGAGGCAGGATAAAATTTTCACCTGGGACGCAATATTTTTCTCTTTGGTTGCACTCCGGAGACCAGAATTTGAAAGCTCTATTCGCCGACTGTATTCCTCAACAAAAACACGCAATCCGTGCCGTAAAAGGCAGCTGTTCTTTAATTATCATCTGAAACACCACAAAAGACCCTATATGTGATATGTAAAAAAAGCCAGCCATGAAATTCCGAGCTTAAAATCTTACTGAAACAGCTGGTTGAGAACTGTGCCTGGTGGAGCCAGATATCGTGTAACGCCCCGGACGCGCTAGTTGAGTCTGACTATACACCACACGTGATCGTACTCCAAAAGACGAAAAATACATCTGCGCACACGCTGTAAAAAGTGCAGGGGTGCTTCAGCGCTACCAGGATGAAGAAATGTGCAACCGGCAGCGCTACACTAACACCGGCTGGTGCACGTGCCTCATTTCATTAAGCGCTTCCAATAAGACAGGCGCGCGTGTTTCGTCTTTATTGGCAGAGATTCTAAAATGTGTGCTTATGCTTCGAATGATTATTTTCACAAGAATGCCATTCTTTCCGAGTAAGCAAGCACCCCCCCCCCCCCCCCCCCCATGCATTACAGTGAGCGAATGAGCCTGGTGTATGAGCTCGATTTCCACCTCATTGAACGGAATTTATTTATTGTGATGCTCGTAGCAGCAATGATTCCTTTCATATATGCCTCGTGCTTTTTTCAATTGCAACACAGGCTTCAGTGAATATGAACAGCATAAGTGAAGCCAGAAAAAAAAAAACTAAGCATCTATGTTCCCGCCGGTACCCCAGCAGAAAGCTCACAATATTGCAGCAGCCACGGTAACAACGTCATCATCAGCAACGTGACTAGACGTCTGCTGGAAAATGGTCGCTCCTATACATTTTTAAATGTGACCTGCATCAGCCGCGGCCGCACAATACTTGCAAGCTTGCTAACCTCACCTGTCCGCGTGGTTCTCCCAGAACCAGCTACGGCTGCATTCTCATGAAATAAACTCAGGCACCCTAGTGGACAGTCGGGTTTTTTTTAGTGCTCTACGTAATACACGTCCTAGATGTGCCCACTTCTCTTTTTGATATGAGCTATTGTATCATTACCTCGCGTATGTTCCCTAACACACCCCGGTCCCTCTCTGTCACAAAACATAACCTGTTTCGTTACCCATTCCATAGCTAGCACCACAGGGTGTACTTGCTGCATTATCCTGCATTCATGATCTGTGAGTACCTTCCAAATGTACCGTAGCGCTTTTATTATTTTTTCTTCTCGTGGTCCCGATATGCAGTAACTAGCCCTCGACCACTGGCACACTGCTCGTTATGCCAGTGCCCAAAGCCTCTGTATTCTACAAGCAACCACCGTGATATACTGAGCAGTTGCTTCCCAGTGGAGTGCTTTGTAAATTATGTGTGACGCCCTCGCTCTCTCTCTCTCCGTCATGTGGTCTGTACCCCCCCCCCCCCGCCCGCAGCTGAATGTCGGTTCGTAGAGGGGAGAAATACACTTGCATTAAAAGTGGCTCAGCAGTATGGCTTGCTATAAAAGCGCGTGCACACGAAATTTGACAAGTATGATAACTGCTCGTCGATGGGGTGAAATACACGAGGAAAGGAAAGCAGGTGCTAATTGATAATTCTTCAATTTAGAGTACCCCAAATTCGCCCTAATTGTGTTGCCATGCGCTGTCAAAATGACAACTCCACATAGCTGAGCCTTAAGTGCGCTATATATATGTATATGTTTTTGCTTAAAACGTAAATTATGAAATAAACAAGTATAAAAGTGTTAAACAAGGTTAAAGTAAGGAACGATTACTTGGACCCATGCTCGACAGATGGGCACACACTTGCTTTGCTTAATCATCAGTCAAGTCCGTATTAACTGATGTGTGCATGTAGTTCTTAGCTGATGTTTAAAAATTTTATTTCATTTAGCAATTACGGATAGCTGTGTTTAAAACACTTAAAAATGTTCACGAATTTATGATAAAAGTACGCCACCCATGTCTGGTCAATTCGTCTGAGAGGCATTCAACTCCGGGAAATATTACTCGCCTGGCAACAATGCGTAACACAAAGACGGCTGTCCTATCAAGGCCAGCGGAAGCACTTTCGCTTGAGTCGTGCTTCAGCATCTACAGGCTGTAGTACAAGTTGCCAGTGCTTTGCCAACAGCGGAGGAATTATAGCGGCTAACCTTCTCATTCTAATAGGACTGATGTACCAAACCGATAATCACGCCGAAATCGTCGCCCTGGCGTAGAAACATCGGGATTGCCTTACGGCCACAACCCGATCCGTCCAAACATAAAACCTTCTTCAGAGAGCCCGACGTGGTGGCAGACCAGCACATGCGTTACAGGCGCCTCATGGAAAATTAAGGTGCGAGCATCTGTGCGCGGAAATTATTCGCTCCTACGTAAGTAGCTTTATTGTTTTCATCGAACGTACTGAGCATTGATAAATGTACACTTTAGACTTTTTTCACTGGTTCACAAGTACTGCTGAAATGCTGCAGTTCCCAGCGGCTGTCTCAATAGAGAAGCATCAAATGATGACATGAGAAATTGGAGAATGGCTGCGCTTATTCTTAAGATGTACTTCTCCAAACCACGCTTTAGTGCTGAGAATTCTAAAGAACGCCAGAAAGCAAGCAGTCCTAACGTTTTATCAAGGAAAGCGTCTGCAGGAGAGGTTTCGCGCTCGTACTCATTACGCCGAATGACTGATCTCCGTTTGTATGCGACTTCGGTGTCGGTGTTCATTAAACGGCAGCTACGCCCTCTGCGGAACCGAGGAACTCGAGGAGGGCAGGGAGCGCGGAATGTATTTATGGGAGGGCAGTTTGACACTTGCTTTTGCAGGTTCTTAAACAAGGCGGGTATACATAGAAGTAGGCAGAGGGGAGGAAGGCATCGAGAAATAGCGGCGAATATCTTCTTGGCCTCGACTTTAGTCCTTCTGCGGGCACTGTGGCATTGACGTACGACTGTGCTGAGCGAGGCACTGTCGCAGCCCGAGAGCACTGAAACGTTTCACTACTGGCTTACCGGAAATAATGAACTTTTTGAGTTGGTGTGACACCTGACGCCAGTAGGGCAATAATAAAGGTATTCGCTGCGAGGGTGCGTTTTCTGCCTTCGTGTGCCACTCACAAGACATTACCTCATGAATCTTGCTTTCCACCACTAATGCCGGTTGATCAATAATAATAATAATAATAATAATAATAATAATAATAATAATAATAATAATAATAATAATAATAATAATAATAATAATAATAATAATAATAATTGGTTTTGGGGGAAAGGAAATGTTTCAGTATATCTCATATATCGGCGGACACCTGTACCGCGCCGTAAGGGAAGGGATAAAGGAAGGAGTGAAAGAAGAAAGGAAGAAAGAGGTGGCATAGTGGAGCGCTCCAGAATAATTTCGACCACCTGGGGATCTTTAACATGCACTGACATCGCACAGCACACGGGCGCTTAGCGTTTCGCCTCCATCAAAACGCAGCCGCCGCGTTCGGGTTCGAGCCCGGGAAGTCCGGATCAGTAGCTGAGCGCCCTAACCGCTGAGCCACTGCGGCGGGTGCCCGGTTGATCAATGAAATCCAGATTATTTGATTTGCTGCCAAGTTGGGTAGATAAATCCAGATTCGTGAGGTGTGGTCTGGCAGACGGCGCATGAAGAAATAAAAAACAACTTTGCAGCAACGACCTGTAGCAGTGTCATCCTGTGTTACACCGCTCAAAAAGGTGGGCGAGAAGGGCGGTGTCCGTGTTGTTTTTTTGGCCTCGGAAAAGTTGGCGCGCATGTCCCGCCTAGTAAATGACACCAGAAGTAGTCCAGCTTGCAATATATGGCACACCATGACATTTGTCTGCTGTGAGGCAGACGTGGTGTGCAACGTTCTTTTCTCGTGTGACAAAAGTTACATCGACAGAATGCCTGCTTTGTCAATAAACGCTGGCAGGAGCACCATCGGGCAGTTTTTCTCTTAAACAGTCGAGATCATTTAGCCGATCACATTCGCTATTGCACGCACTAGCCAGCATGGAAGGCATTTTAAAACCGAACACGCGTATTGTGCAAGTTCAGCACGCAAAAAGCCGGAAACTTTTTGAACCCTTCTGTGTTTACAATGAAAAAAAGACAAACACATCAGTCATCCTGCCTTTGCACTCAGGAATAAAGATATACTGTAATTACCGGACTATATTCCGCGGCCCGTGTTTAGTCTGCCGGGACAAATTTCGGCTGAAAAGTTGTTTCGATTGTCTGCAAGCGGCACGCAGTTGGTAAGAAAGCGTGTTCTTACCAAGTAACAGTGTGCGTATAATTACACAGCAGAGATTTCAGTCATAGCACCAGTTGAAATCGCTTTTACTTATTTGCCGTGTAAAAAAACTGATTTCGCTATATGTTCATTAGCGCGGTAACATGCAGTAGGCGTGCACAGAGGGCCTTTTTTTCCTTTCTTAACAATCGGCGGACTTCTCCTCCTCTGGCAAACGACCTGAAAAAATAAAATCATGTATATTTCCTGCACATAGATAGTCCTCACGACACAAAATTTCAGCTTTTACAGATGTATATAGTCAACGGACTATACACCGAAATGTACGCTGGTAAGCTGAACGCGAACATTTCCATCACATCACCCACGTAAAAAGAAGGAAGAATACCCAGATGCGAAAGAATGAGCGTGAGTTGTCGGAAACGTAAGCTTTAGTTTGGTTTTTATATTTGAATGATAATCATCCTAGTCCTGAAACGTATTCGCGCGCTAGGGGTCACCAGCGAGGCTTATCGTGAACAAAATGCCTACTTTTCTTGGCATAAAATCCAGTTGAGATCCTGCGTTCGTTGTGTATACTTTCCCTCCGCCCGTGTCTTTTATCTGCGCAGGAAACAGGATTCATTGTTTTGCCATTATTTCACACCTTTAAGGTTATAGCGTCGTCGTTCCGAACTCAAGAGTTCAAAATTCGTTTTAGTTTTCACAGCGCCGTTTGTTAACGCCATGTTTTCCTTTATGCGGTGACATTGTCGACTCCGTACACCAGAATGGCCTGACGACACGCATGGCGTCATTCCAAAGCACCACGCATATTGGCCAGATTGCTGATCACAAATTGGTTCAAAAACAATGATCACAGCCGTGGCCTCCCTTTCTCTCCTCAGCACCTTTTCCTTCTATGTCACTGTATCAGTCCTGCCGAACGTACGGCCACCTTGTAAGGGGTTCTTGCGCGAATAACCGTGACGTGCCGATCGCGGGTCACTCACCTGTACTATACACCCCACACAGCTCCCGCCATTATCTTCGCACCACGCGACTGATGACAGCGCATGGCACCCCCAGCACTCACGTCAAAATGCATCCCTAAGCATATATAGTTACTGAACCGCAGCTGAATTTTCCACTCCCCCAGTTCTCGCTTAAATTCACAAAAGTCAGGGACGTGCTGTAAATTTTTTACATGCATATATTACGACTGTCCCTGCACTTCTCTGAAAACAGACAGGCCGCTGCGTACAGTAGTTCCTTGGAAGGCCTGACTGCAAGCTTCTGGCTTTTCCTTTTCACGCATGTAATGCAATGCCCGTGTCAACTGTCCTGCAAAAAATATGCGCGATACGAGAAGCTTCTTCCTGAAAAGAAAAGGTGAAAACGAAAGTTTACGTTCAATATCAATGCTTGTCGCGAGGGATTACCATCTGGCTTCTCCTGAATTTTAGCTGGTCACATGCACATGCACACAGGCTGAGCCTTGTCAACAGGCGCACTGATTATTTGAATGCCCTGATTAGAGGTATCGAACAAGCAGCTTGCAGAAGGATACAGCCAGAACACCAAAGCAACTTATTCTGCCGATCGCGGGTGGGACAGTTGTCGGTTCTGCCCGGCTGGATGCATGCCTGATGATGTGCTTCTCGGAGGTTAAGCGACCCTTGGCCTGGTGGTAGTCGTAGTGGTGGTAGTGATGGTAGTCACCAGCGGCTTCTATTTTGATGGTACAGATGTGATGTGGGCCGTAGGCGGCGAAGCGCTTGGCGAGCTCGGCGACCGCTGGATGCCCAGATGACCGCGTAGCACATGTTGCGACGTTCCGGAAGCTCTCACGGCAGCAGTCTGCTCCATGTCCAAGATCACCCTGCATCACGAAGTGGAATCGGTACAAAGTCTGATGGAACTTAGCAGAGAACAGGTCGGGAGAGCCTGAGTGTACGCACATAGCTCTGCTACGCGCTATGAAGGAATAGTTATAAAACAATATTGCCTGCGTTCGATGCCTCGCGCATCTCGAGCCACAGTGCAGCAATGCTGTTGTTGTTCGTTCGTTCGAGGATGGCACATACCCACCAGGAGGACTGGGCACATATTAAAGTGTCAAGAATAGACAATAGACTGCGGAAGTCAAGAAAGAAAAAAGAAAAATATAATCAGAGTGGTAAGAACGGCCGACAAATCAAAAGACAAGCAAAAGATCTTTTCTAACGATAAGAAATGGAAGAGGAGGGCGCTGAATCGTTTGATTTGGCAGGGAATCGTTTCAACGGCAGTAATAAAATTGCGGAAAACGAAGCGAACTATCCCGCTTCTGAATCCCGTCTCTGTAACGCCAAGCGAGGATAAATTTAGATAGAAATATTTTTTAGATGAATCTCCCGGAAAATTTTTCGGATGTTGGCGCAACGGCGACAGGACAGCAAGAAATGACCCAACGTTTCAAGTTCATAGCTGAAGGGGCACATCCCTGACAGAAAGCATCCAGACCTATGCAGATAAAAGTTCAAGGGATGTATCCTGCACCTGAGACTTTTCATGAACACCTCTAATTTTGGAGCTCGCTGAGCACGCAGTTATTTTGAAGCAAGAATATATTTGAGACATAAATCATGGAACATCGGCGTCCGTGAGATCCATGGTGTTCTGCTTCGGCGCACTGGAAGATGGGCCATAAGTTAGAATGTCAATCACGTGAGCCCTAGAAAAAATTGAAATGCATGCGAACACGCACGAATCCCTCGAAAGAATACAGCTGTTCCATTGGGAGCTCCGCGAAAAAGGGGTGAGTAAAGGAGAAAAAAGGCGGGATAAGAAAGATCAAGAAGAGGAAGAAGCGGGTACGTGACATTCAGCCTGATTACATCATCATCATCAAGGATATGTTCTAGATCAGATAGACAAAAGATACGCTTATTTACGAGAAATGGTGCGAAGTGGGTGACAATTACCATGTCCTGGTCTGATAGTGAGCACTTGGGACGAGGAACAAAAAGGGTATAGTGGGTGAAGATGGGGGCAGAACCGAACTGTAATTATGCCATAGTTGAAAAACGCAGCTTCAGGTCAGGACCATGTCAATGGGTGAATTTATTTTTCGCGCGCGGTACTACGGCAAGCTCATTCCATATAGCTTTAAACACATTGCAAAGGTGTATGAACATTGAGAGTTCTCGAAACTGCCGCCCTTGTCGCCCTCCTCGCATTGGCTTCCCATAATCTTTGGAGGATTGAGACACAGCACACGGCAACTGCGTCAGCACAAATGAAATGGGCAAGTGACTGCCCCACGCGAAACAAAATGCTTTGTGTCAAACAGTTTCGGCACCTAGCTATTGGCATACCGTGTCGGGAGAGACAAAGAGAAAACTTTTATTTCCAAACCTTAGTGCGGGCCGTGTCCAGTCGGAGTGTCGGACGCTATATCGCCCAACACGTGGGTGATATGGGCGGCTAGTAAAGGACACACCATTGGAATGGGTGCTGCAGGAGGAGTGACCCAGGCCAACAAAAAATTGAGCGCTTGGTGGGTAGGGATCTGGGTTGGAGCCTGCGCATCATTGGGATTGTAATCATGCGGCCTAGGGAAAGGTTGCACGGAGACGTGTCTCCGTCGAGTACATGTGCCTGTTCGTTTCTGCTGTTCCCTGGTGAGCGGCTACAAAACTCAGGTACTCAGTGGCTAGGTACTCAGTGGTGAAGTATCACCACTGAGTACCTAGAATAATTACATAGAAGAATAGCGCTGAGAAGACGACGACGGACGAAAGTGAGGACAGGCATATGTGCTCAGTAACAAGTGAAATCTTGTTTGGTAGCAAAGGCATACACAAGTTTAAAAAAAAAAACAACGTGGAGCCGGGGCGATGCTGCGCGATCGCCAAAGAAAGTGACCGCGCAGTACCGCCCGTCCTCCAGCCTTTATCTTCCATCGTCTGGTTCGCAGCGCTGTTCTTCTAGGTAAGCAGTGCCATCTAGCCTGACCTTGCTCTTGTCAATGTCAAATCAGGTCGGATCAGAAGTGCCGATGTGATAACGGACTTTATCATGGCGGTTGCCTACAGAGCGTTTGCAGCGTTGGAGTCGGCTAGCGTTGCCTCTGTATGGTAAGTGTCATGGGATGTGGTCTCAACGTGAAGAATCCCTCTCCAGTTACATGTTTAGGCGCAACGGCTGTATGGTTATGCGTGTTATATAGATGGCCCCACGGCAGTCGAAAATAAGGGACAGGTGGGAGGTGTAACGCCTCCGTCCAAGTGTGCCTAGTATGGCACGTCCTGGTATGGCACGGGAAACGATAAAGCGGTAGTGCACAGCTACATGAAGAGCGCCAGTCTACTCTCATGTGTTATGCGACATTGTCTGTTGAATAAAGTAGTTATAATTGTATGCGTATAACGGGCCACCTAGCTCAGTGCAGAAGAATTTCTGGATGGCTGTGTTATTGGACGAGTTTTTAGGTAGGTGGTGGTATGGGAGGATACAAGACTCGCGAGAACACGGTAGGTTCACAAATCTGGCGAAGGTCGTGTTCACCGAGTCCAGGGCTGGTACGGCAAAACGCATTTAGGCTTGCGGAGGGGAGATGGCTGTTTATTTTAGGAGGATTATTGATGTCCACACCCTGCTTTTTGGTGGTGTTCCTAGATGAACCCAATAATGCAAACAAGGGCCTGACGTGGAAGAGGAGGTCATCCGTATTCAAATTATTGAGACAGCGCTTCGCATTTGCAGCCCTTTTCATGGGGCTAAAGAAAGGGTGCACTCCGAATTTCCGGGTGAGAATTCGAGGCCCCACGCTGGCAGCGTGGGCGTGAATGATGTCTAATACTTGATGGACGGTAGTTGCCTGACATACTCGGTTACCATGAGCACAATAGATAGTGATGGCATCCGGATAGATGGCTCGTTTCATCTGGGCAATTCAGAAACACATTTCAACACCACGTAAAACAACCGGTGGATATAATCGACCGTCTGGTTGTGCCCCATTTGATGGGCACTGTTGGTTAGGGCTGATTGTATGGAAAAATGAGTCTTAGTAACCGATTGGAACGGAAGTTTTGTGTTCGTTGAATAGTCGAGCTCCTGGAAAGGTTCCCCGAAAGTTGAATAGGATTGCAGTGTGGGACATATTGTTGAAAAACCATTCATGGCCATACCAACAATAGTGTGCAGCTGGAGAGAGCAGGGGACCGTGCACCTGTACCTCGTTGTGTTGTCTTGCTTGCGGAAGCCATTGAGGGCAGCGGACAGACGACGGAACTGTTATAGAAGTCACTACAGCAGAGGGAGCACTGTGAGCACCGTTTTCTCAATACCCTTTTCCATACAGGGAGGAAGTGATATAGGCCGGATGTTTTCAGGTGAATTCTTCGGTCTGCCTAGTTTCAGTACAAGAACGAAATTGGCTTCCTTATATACTGTAGGTGACAAAAGTCATTTTTTTTCGATCCTGTATTCCATCACAGCATTTCGCTTAACATATGAAGTCTTTTCCTTCTAAAAATAAGCAAAAGGAGAAAAATGGAACTAGTACAAAGATAGCTGGAGTAATAAACTACTTACGACATAAACGGTGAAGCCGCTGGCGTAGCCCCTCCTAAGTGAAAACTACCACAGGCCTTGTTGAGCGACAGAATTATCTCCATGAAGCTCCCTTGAGAGGCATTTCGGTCTGAGGTGGCTGATGTCGAAAAATTGCTACCGGGATTACATGGCCCTGCTGGATTGTACAGCGGAGAATCTATCTGGGATGTCACAATTATCATAACTTCCTTTCATTGATTCCTTTATCGACCATGTATGCTATGCACTCAGTTTTATTCGTATACTCCTGAACTACATTTAAGGCCGTTCTAGGGCCATCCTTACCCGCTTTTGTGAATGAACAATACCTCTCAGAAACAACGGCACACAAGCGCCCGCAGAGCGCTGCTAGGCCTCGAATGGAATGAAGAGACCGTATATGCGTTGTATAATTTGCCGCGAAACCCTCAGGCGCTCCTCTCTTACCGTTGTTGCCAGATGTCCGGCGTATTTATCCAGGTTTTCTGGCAGGAAGATTAAGAACTGTAAGTAGTAGAAGAAAAAGGAGGAGATCCCCTCGCTCGACTATAGGCTTGCTCTATCTCTTCCGATTCTCCTCTCCTACGGGGCAAGCGCCAAGGGATATGCCCTGACACCGGTGTGCAATTAAATTCACAACTATATAAATAAATTTGGCAGATGCCTCTGCTAAAATGAGGATTCACTGTTTTTCTTTTCTGTTTTTTTTTAATTTTTTGTACAATTTTCAGTCTAAGAGAAAAAATTATCTAAATACTCCACTCATTGTTCATTAATGCGTTGGTATCCGCTATGCACACTGGCCAATACCCCGCGGCGGGTATGTGCCATTTTTCCTGAGAAAATCATCGTCATCATCATTATACTCATCATCAATATGAGAAAGGCAGGAAAAGAGGTATCTTTCCTGTGAAAGGCACTCAGCGGGGCCTTAATTGCCACTATCTAGGCTGCCCGTCAACATAGACGTAGAAGCAAATATGATTTGTATAATTGGTGACGGTCGGTGCAGAAGCGGGAATATATACAAGCTCATCACAAATGCCCCGGATTGCTTTGCACGGCGCGTCACCAG
Organism: Amblyomma americanum; assembly: GCF_052857255.1. Classification (NCBI taxonomy): domain Eukaryota; kingdom Metazoa; phylum Arthropoda; class Arachnida; order Ixodida; family Ixodidae; genus Amblyomma; species Amblyomma americanum. Next base: position 316,522,568 of record NC_135497.1, on the reverse strand, counting down.
ATGCTGGCGCACACCTCAGACCAGAGCAAATACCGGGCCTTGTTGGCGACGGCAGTTTCAGGACCTGGGTTTTGTAAGCTCCTCTGGGAAAGCTGAAAAACGACGCTGTCGTGTTAACCTGCATTGCCTCAGGGGCTTTATTTTAAATGCACTTCAGGAAAGGAACAGCCTGTTCTTGGAGAGTTTAGGTGGTGGTAGCCCCACAGGGTGCTGATGAGTCTCATGAGCTGACAGGATTTGACATTGACTGGTCTTAACCAGCGACAGCGCTTCCTTCAATGCACTTTGTGATAGTGGACACGCGTGTTGACAGCTGACAACGAGCCAATAAATGCCGGTGGGGTAAACATATGGTACACAGAATTAATGGTTGAAACACCAGTTTCGCCCACATTTTATGGATGAAAAATGCCTTTGATGACAGCGGCGAAGTGCTTAAAGAGCGCTGCGAGGCCATGAAAGGAATGAAAAGTCTCCTGGTGTGTTCTTTTCATATACTAAAAAAAATATTTTACAACCACCTTCAAAAACCGACAAAATTTAACATCAAAAATCGGACAGGTCTCTTCGTGGCTGCATAGGGCCCGTGGACCTTCCTCATCGGGTCCACAAACTTCAGATTCAGCACTCTGAACAGGCGAGAACAGCGTGAATGAGGCGGTAAATACAAAAAGGACATCCAGGCTGGAGTCACTAGGAAATCGTATTCAACGTGGCATACTTTTCCCTAGAGACCTCTGAGGCCTCTGCTGTGTTATACAAAGCGAGACGATGTGGTATGGTTGCAGTCGGAGCACGGCACCTTCAAACATGTCGGTCGCTCCTTCACTGAAACTGTATACCCTAATCCGACAGCGCAACAGCTTTCGTCCACATGAAACGAAGCATTCGCTGGTATAGCAGCTCATGTTTCTGCTCTGCATAATGTCGTATTTACGCTTCATGCACTGCTGGAGATTTAGAAAAATGAAACAGCTCTTCAAAAAGGACATTCGACGCTGGTAATTGTTTCGCGCCTAGTATTACTTCTCTTTTCAGTGGACCGTTGCTGTGGACTCTCAGCACATGTAAAGGAGATTCCATGAATTTGTCATTCATAAAGGAGCTCTTAGGGCAACTTCCTCGAACATTTTTTTAGTAACAAACTATTGTTGTGGCTTTTTCTGCTGAAATTTATACGGCAGCAAAAAGTCGCATTTACTGAATAAGCGAATAAACTTTGTTTCTGAAAATTTTCATTACACTGTATTCGAAGTCAACATGCCGGGACCACTCTGGACTCCATGAGCGCGCTTTGTAAGTCATTAGTGGTGCTACGAACCACACTGATCCGGTTCGTATAAGCGCCTCAATGCATCGCACTTTGTTTCCGAAAACGGCCGGGTATTGCGTCAAGAGTGCTTCAACATTTCTGTGTAATAAACCTCCTTCTTCCACCAATGCGGCCTTTTTTTCAAAAATGTACATCATCAACATATCATGTACAAGTCATGTACAAATCAACATCACTTTCACTTTAGTATCCTTATAAGCGCACTCGTCTGCACCCCACGCTTCACATATTCAGCATCGGCTGATTTCGAAAATACAAGTACACCATCTCGCGGTGCATGAGCTATCCGCTGTTTGATAAACACCCCCAGTGGGGCTGGGGCAGACGTGAGGGGCTCTGGATGACTCTTCTGTCTCTTTATACACGACTATTGCACGTATCAGTACCTTAGAGATCATGATGGAACATGCCAGAGTGGATGAAAATATTAAATCGGGTATGGTTTGGCAGCAACTGCATAACGCAGCATGCTCTCGACAAAGCGAGACTGGAAACAGGTAGAGCCTACTCTCGAGCTTTCTTAGAGGATCAAAACAAACACGTGTTTTAATTCCTAGGTGACCCTTGAACGTCTTTCTTAGCCTCTTTCATTTCAGTATTAAGTTCGTACGCCCTCGTGCGCATATAGTGTGACGACTGACCGAATGAAGGCAGCACGCAGCATAAGCCTGAACGCTCACGCTCCTCGAAGCTGCTGTCGACTGCCAGTTTCTGCAGGGTGACTCCACGAGCAGGAGGAATTGCGATACTGTTTCAGAACGGAATATATCATACACCAGTAAGTCAGAACGATGACCGTAGGCGTCTGCGTCCGCATCTCTAATATTTTTGCGGAAAGAGAGAAAGCCTGACATTAAGTTTCACATACCGTGCATCTGCTCGGCCGATACTGCAACGGTTAGCAGAATGGTTTTTGCAGCTACAATGCCTGGCTAATTTTTTTCTTTTTTTAATACCCATATTCTTCCTACAGCACTGTTGCACTAAGACTTGAATGAATGAACATTAAATAATATGAGGGATGCAGTCTTGCAGCTACAAACAAAATGAAGCTTCGATGTACATTTCGTGCCCGTTATTATGGCCTAGTAGCGTATTATAAGAATTACTGGCGCATGGACACCTGCGTCGGCATTATTCTAATCGATAGAAACAAGTGGCAGGATAAAATGTTCACCTGGGACACAATATTTTTCTCTTTGGCTGCACTCCGGAGAACAAGAATTTGGAAGCTCTATTCGTCGACTGTATTCCGCCACAAAAACACGCACAGCGTGCCGTAAAAGACATCTGTTCTTTAATTATCTGCTAAACACCACAAAAGACCCTATACGTGAAATATAAAAAAAGCCAGCCATGAAAATACGAACTATAATCCCACTGGAACAGATCGTTGACAACTGTGCCTGGGGGAGCCAGAGATCGTGTAACGCCATGGACGCGCTGAAGTTCACTTTCGATCTACAGTGGAATGCAGGCTTAACTAATGCATGCACCCACGCATGCTGTGAAAGACTAAGCTAGAATCTCCACAGTGCAGCGCCAGATGCAGTAATCCTCACTCAATTTACCCTGGTAATACCAATCATATGGCAGGCACAAATCAGGCGAGATCCTTCCAAAATACCTAGGAAAAAATTATTGAATACTTTTAGATACCCACTTCCTACTGTATTGCCCATAAATATTTCCGCACATATTCTGTAGTGAATTATGCAAACAGGCAAAGTACAAAACTTTAACCTAGAACAAAGTTTGAAAGGATCATGCTTCCATTCCTGATGAAACGTGGTAAATTCGAAATTAATATGTCACAGTACCTTATTATTCATCGCGATGTCCACCGGGACATCGCCTTAGATTGTGTAGCGCTCATTCTAAGTATACAGCCCAAGGAGTTTGCTTCTAAGCTGTTTACTATGGCCCCCTAGCACATCTAGCAGTGTAAGGCTTGGGAGGATTGGAGACGCAAAACCATTCCTCTTTTCGAGAGATTTCTGTCGCTGAGGACGCATAACTAAGCAAGCTGTAGGCCTCACAAGCAGACCCCTTCAACTGTATACTTTTGACTGAGCGGAGGGGCAGAGTGCAGTCTTTGTCAAGGTGATGTGTACATGCTCAAATCATTCTCAAATGCCTAAAATCATTTTTAGTTAAACATATAGTAAACGTAAACATTACTGAAAACAATGCTTCATCTTATGTACCTTGTATTTTTGCTCTGTTTTTAATGTGCTAGAACAATGACTTCTACAGAGCTGAAAAGCAGTTTTTTGTTTTTCTGTATGGTAGCGGGTCTGGCTCATGGCAGACTGGTGAAGAAGAATGAGAAGACCTCAAGAGATTGCAGAAGAAGACAAGAATGATCCTCGGAACCGACTGTCAGAGGCGGAACGCCAGGCTTGGCAGAATTAACAGCAACTGCAATGTCAGTGTTTCTGCATTTTCATACAGAAGGCGTAACTGCACTTAGTACAAAATTTCGAGCTTCATTTACTTATGTCCGCACCTGTACATATTCAATTGTTTTCCTTGTTGAAATTTTGTGAAATAAAATGATAAACTGAATGTGACCAGTTGTGCATTACTGCCTTGCTTGATTAAATCTGTGGCAGCTATTTTATGTGCACACCTATATTTTTGTGATTGCATTATGTCTAGATGGAAGAGTACTTATATAGGCAAGAACCACTTTCAAATGTTTCAGGTGCAGAAATCAGGTGTGACCTGTGCCACACTGTCTAGGTGCACGTTCCAAATATACAACATACAGCATTCCTACAGTCAGAAGTCCTCCCTGCAAGGGATAATATATGCAGGTTTGCTTGGCACTACTGTCTGAACATAATGTTTGCAAGCTGTTTGAGGGCACCACTCAGAGCCCTCTCTGACCTGTTGTAACATTCCTTCTGCGCTGCCACTTTGGTTGGGGCTGTTGCTCATCTACCTGTGCACTAGGCACAATACCGCTTTCAATGTGGACGGCGGCACTATTTTCTGCAGTGACATCCTGCTCGCTTTGCAGTGACTGCGGGCTGTCTGAGGAACATAGCTGCCTGCACTCGGGCTCGCACAAGGTCACCAGCAGCTGTCGGGCTGCTGACTCATTGTATGCAAGAAAAAGCCAATGCAGAAAGTAATATTGCGTGAGTCAGTGAAATAACAAAACTGCAAAGATAATAAACTGGAACAGTCAAGGAATCAAAAGCTTTCACAACTTTTGGTAAATGCAGAGATTTGATGTACGTTTTATGCGTATACAGCATTCAGCTGACCATTTAACCCAAACCAAAATTTGTCGCTTTTTATATGCCTTTACTAATCATTGCAGTCATGCAAACACCGATGCCAGACATCTCAACAAGCAGCACGAAGTGAAAACGAGGTTTAGCGCAGAAATACTCGTGAACAAGACCACAACACTTACGGCTCATTTGACTGTCCTCATCCTGGCTGGCCTGCACATTAGATGTTCCCGCCAAAGCAGCGTTCCTTTGTTGTTGGGCCATACGCATTCCTGCAGCGGCCGATGTTTTGCTGGCAGCGTTTGGTGCTTTGCTGGCGCCGATCCATTCCCCTTTCTAGGAACAGTTCTGAGTATATGCGCAAACTCCCGCGCTAGGTCGGAAACCTCCTGCAGCAACTGCTCTAGCTCATTATAATCCTCTTCTGTGCCGTATCTGAGAAGGAAATACGAGAAGCTCAGGCTTGGTTATGTAAGTGATCACAAATGCCAGTTAGTGGTAGTAAAAGCAGCAAGAGGAAAGATAACGAACCTGTCGAGTACAAAAAACAGGGCCACAATCAATGCTGCATGCGAATAGAAGGCAATAAAGAGGAAAAACAGATTCAAGGAAGGACGGAAATACACGAGCGTCGCAGCCACCTCGTGAACCGAAGTGACAGGGACGGTTGCGGAAACGCTGGACAACTAACACAGTACAGGATCCCCCCCCCCCCCCCCACACACAACACAAAGCTAAAAGTGCAAACACACCAAGATAAAAAGCACATAATCAATTACTTTCGCAGATTAGCTCGGTCCTGTTGCCGGAAATAACCAATCAACCGGTCCCCCCCGTCACGCACGGCACGAAGAGTGAGCTTGCGCTGGATGGCATCCGCAACATTTTTCAAAACATGGCGCCACCTGAGCGGGTCTTGAAACGGATTCACCGACACCACCTCGCGCAAGAGACACAGATCGTCGCTGGTACGAAACCTCCTTCGAGGCGTTCGAATCGAAGCGGGATCTGTGCATTCTGCGGAGGTAGCGGAGGTGGCAGAAGAAGCGCTGACGGCAGCCATGTTGAATGTGTTCGTTTGGTTCGGCTAGCGCGAGCCTAGAAGGCTTTGCGCGTACCCAGAAGGCTTTGCGCGATGCCCGCTCACCACGCCGCTCCGGGCTCCGCTTAGCTCGCGCGGTAGCGGGACCGAGTAATCGCTCCGCTCGCGCGCTCCCGCCTGAGCGTTTTGCGCATGCGCAGTAGCGCTCCCGCTAGCTCGCTGAGCGGAGCGGACGCACAAACCCGCTCGAGGAGGGCAGGAAGCGCGGAATGTATTTATGCGAGGGCAGTCTGACACTTGCTTTTGCAGGTTCAAAAACAAGGCGGGATTACATAGAAGTAGGCAGAGGGGAGGAAGGCATCGAGAAATAGCGGCGAATATCTGGCCTCGACTTTACAGTCCTTCTTCTGCGGACACTGTGGCATTGACGTACGACTGTGCTGAGCGAGGCACTGTCGCAGCCCGAGAGAACTGAAACGTTCCACTACTGGCTTACCAGAGATAATGACCTTCTTGAGTTGGTGAGACACCTGACGCAGGTAGGGCATTACAACAGGTCGTTGCTGCGAGGGGGCGTTTTCTGCCTGTGTGTGCCGCTCGCAAGACTTTACCTCATGAATCTTGCTTTCCACCACTAATGCCGGTTGATCAATAATAATAATAATAATAATAATAATAATAATAATAATAATAATAATAATAATAATAATAATAATAATAATAATAATAATAATAATAATAAAAATAATAATTGGTTTTGGGGGAAAGGAAATGTTTCAGTATATCTCATATATCGGCGGACACCTGTACCGCGCCGTAAGGGAAGGGATAAAGGAAGGAGTGAAAGAAGAAAGGAAGAAAGAGGTGGCATAGTGGAGCGCTCCAGAATAATTTCGACCACCTGGGGATCTTTAACATGCACTGACATCGCACAGCACACGGGCGCTTAGCGTTTCGCCTCCATCAAAACGCAGCCGTCGCGTTCGGGTTCGAGCCCGGGAAGTACGGATCAGTAGCTGAGCGCCCTAACCGCTGAGCCACTGCGGCGGGTGCCCGGTTGATCAATGAAATCCAGATTATTTGGTTTGCTGCCAAGTTGGGTAGATAAATCCAGATTCGTGAGGTGTGGTCTGGCAGACGGCGCATGAAGTAATAAAAAACAACTTTGCAGCAACGACCTGTAGCAGTGTCATCCTGTGTTACACCTCTCGAAAAGGTGGGCGAGAAGGGCGGTGTCCGTGTTAATTTTTTGGCCTCGGAAAAGTTGGCGCGCATGTCCCGCCTAGTAAATGACACCAGAAGATGTCCAGCTTGAAATATATGGCACACCATGACATTTGTCTGCTGTGAGGCAGACGTGGTGTGCAACGTTCTTTTCGCGTGTGGCAAAAGTTACATCGAGAGAATGCCTGCTTTATCAATAAACGCTGGCAGGAGCACCATCGGGCAGTTTTTCTCTTAAATAGTCGAGATCATTTAGCCGATCACATTCGCTATTGCACGCACGAGCCAGCATGGAAGGCATTTTTAAACCGAACACGCGTATTGTGCAAGTTCAGCACGCAAGAAGCCGGAAAATTGTGAGCCCTTCTGTGTTTACAATTAAAAAAGACAAACACATCACTCATCGTACTTTTGCACTCATGAAAAAGATATACTGTAATTACCGGACTGCATTCCGTTCCCAGTGTTTAGTCTGCCGGGACAAATTTCGGCTGAAAAGTTGTTTAGATTATCTGCAAGCGGCACACAGTGGCTAAGAAAGCATTTTATTACCAAGAAGTAAAAGTGTGCGTATAATTGCGCAGCAAAGACTTCAGTCATAGCACCCGTGGAAATCACTTTTCCTGATCTCCCGTGTAACAAAACTGATTTCGCTATATGTTCATTAGCGCGGTAACATGCCATAGGCGTGCACAGAGGGCCTTTTATTCTTTCTTAACAAGCGACAGACTTCTCCTCTGGAAAACGACCTGAAAAAATAAAATCATGTATATTCCCTGCACGTAGATATTCTTCACGACACAAAATTTTAGCTTTTACAGATGTATATAGTCCGTGGACTATACACCAGAATTTACGGTAGGTTATCTAAAGGCGAACATTTCCGTCGCATCACCCACGTAAAAAGAAGGAAGAAAACCCAGATGCGAAAGAATGAGCGTGAGTTGTCGGAAACGTAAGCTTTTGTTTGGTTTTTATCTTTGAATGATAATCATCCTAGTCCTGAAACGTATTCGCGCGCTTGGGGTCACCAGTGCCGTTTAGTGTGTACAAAATGCCGACTCTTCGTGGCATAAAATTCCGCTGAGATCCAGCGTTCGTTGTGTGTACTTTCCCTCCGCCCGTGTGTTTTATCTGCGCAGGAAACAGGATTCATTGTTGTTGCCATTTTTCACGCCTTCAAGGTTATAGCGTCATCGTTCGGAACAGAAAAGTCCAAAATTCATTTTATTTTTCACAGCGCCGTTTGTTAACGCCATGTTTTCCTTTATGCGGTGACATTGTCGACTCCAAACACCAGAATGGCCTGACGACACGCATGGCGTCGTTGCAAAGCACCACGCATATTGGCCAGATTGCTGATCACAAATTGGTTCAAATACAGTGATCACAGCCGCGGCTTCCTTTTCTCTCCTCAGCCCATTTTCCCTCTATTTCACTGTATCAGTCCCGGCGAACGTACGCCCACCTTATAACGGGTTCATGCGCGACTAACCGTGACGTGCCGAACGTGGGTCACGCACCTCTACTATACACCCCACACAGCTCCCGCCATTATCTTCGCACCTCGCGACTGATTACAGCGCATGGCATCTCCAGCACTAACGCCAAAAGGTATCCCTAAGCATAGTTACTGAACCACAGCTGCATTTCCCACTCCCCCAGCTCTCGCTTAAACTCACAAACATCGAGGGTTGACGTGCTGTAAATTTTTGATATGCATGTATTACGACCGTTCCTGCATTTCTCTGAAAACGGCAGGCCGCTGCATAGAGTAGTTCCTCGGAAGACCTGACTGCAAGCTTCTGGCTTTTCCTTTTCACGCATGTCATGCAATGCCCGTGCGACCTGTCCGGCAAAATCTTGCGGCATACGAGAAACTTCTTCCAGAAAACAAAAGGTGAAAACGAAACTTTACGTTCAATATCAATGCTTGTCGCAGTAGATACCATCTGGCTTCTCCTGAATGCAGTTGCTCACATGCACATGCACACAGGCTGAGCCTTATTAACAGGCGCACTGATTATCTGATTGATTTGAGGTATCGAAGTAGCAGCTTGCAGTAGGATTCAGCCAGAGCACCAAATCAACTTACTCTGTCAATCGCGGGCGGGACGGCTGTCGGCTCTGCCCGGCTGGGTGCATTCCTGATGATGTGCTTCTCGGAGGATAAGCGACCCTTGGCCTGGTGGTAGTCGTAGTGGTAGTCACCAGCGGCTTCTCCTCCGAGGGTACTGGTGTGATGTGGGCCGTAGGCGACGAAGCACTTGGCGGGCTCGTCGACCGCTGGTTGCCCAGATGACCGCGTGACACAAGTTGCGACGTTCCGGAAGCTCTCACGGCAGCAATCTGCTCCATGTCCAAGATCATCCTGCATCACGAGGTTGATTCGGTACAATATGTGCGGAACTGAGCAGTGAACAGGTCGTGACACCCTAGGTGGACACACATAGCTCTGATAGGTGCCATGAAGGAATAGTTCTAAAAAAATATAGCCTGTGTTCGATGCCTCGCGCATCTCGAGCCACAGTCCAGCAATGTTGTGTTTGTTCGTTCGTTGGAGGATGGCATATACCCACCAGCGGGACTGGGCGCACATTAAAGAGTCAGGAATAGACATTAAACTGCTGATGTTAAAAAAGAAAAAAAAATATAATCAGAGCGGCAAGAACGGCCGACAAATCAAAAGACAAGCAGAGGATGTTTTCGATTGATAAGAAATGGAAGATGAGGGCGAGGAATTGTTAGATTTGGCAGGGAATCGTTTCAATGGCAGTAAAGAATTTGTGGTGAGCGAGACGAACTATCCCGTTTGTGCATCGCATCTGTGTAGCGCCAAGCGAGCATCAATTTAGACAGAAAGTTTTTTTAAAATGCATTTTCCGAAAAATTTTCGGAAGGAGGTGCAACGTTGACAGGACAGGAAGAAATGACCAAACGTTTCAGGTTCATTGCTGAAGGGGCACATCCCTGAGGGCGAGCATGCCGATCTATGCAGATAAAAGTTCACGGGAGATATCCTGCACCTAACACTTTTCATGGACACCTCTAATTATGGAGCTCTCTGAGCGCGCAGTTTTTTTGATGCAGGAATACATTTAACACATAAATCGTGGAACATCGGCGTTCGTGAGATCGATAATGTTCTGTTTCGGCGCACTGGAAGATGGGACATAAGTTAGAATGTCAATTACGTGTGCCCTAGAAAAAATTGAAATGCATGCGAACACGCACGAATCCCTCGAAAGAATACAGCTGTTCCATTGGGAGCTCCGCGAAAAAGGGGTGAGTAAAGGAGAAAAAAGGCGGGATGAGAAAGATCAAGAAGAGGAAGCAGCGTGTACGTGCCATTCAGCCTCAGGACATCATCATCATCGAGGATATGTTCAAGATGAGATAGGCTAAAAATACGCCTATTTACGAGAGATGGTGCGAAGAGGGTGTTAATTACCATTTCCTGGTCTGCTAGTCAGCACTTGGGAGGAGGAACAAGAAGGGGTAGTGGTCGAGCATGGAGCAGAACCGACTTAAATTATGCTATAGTTTGAATACGCAGCTTCAGGTCAGGGCCATGCCTATGGGCGGATTTATTTTTCGCACGCGGTACTACAGCAAGCTCATTCCATATACATTTAAACACTTAGCAAATGTGTATGAACATTGAGAGAAGATGGAACGGGCGGACTTCAGAATTCTCAAAACTGCCGCCCTCGTCGCCCTCCTCGCATTGGCTTCCCATAATCTTTGGAGGATTGAGACACAGCACACGGCAACTGCGTCAGTACAAATGAAATGGGCAAGTGACTGCCCCACGCGAAACAAAATGCTTTGTGTCAAAAAGTTTCGGCACCTGGCTACAGGCATACCGTGTCGGGAGAGACAAAGAGAAAACATTTATTTCCAAACCTTAGAGCGGGCCCTGTCCAGTCGGAGAGTCGGAGGTCATATCGCCCAACACGTGGGTGATATGGGCGGCTGGTAAAGGACACACCATTGGATTGGGTGCTGCAGGAGGAGCGACCCAGGCCTACAAAAAATTGGGTGCTTGGTGGTTAGTAATCTGTGTTGGAGCCTGCACATCCTTGGGGCTGTAATCCTGGGGGCAAGGGAAGGGTTGCACGGAGACGTGTCTCGGTCGAGGACATGTGCCCGTTCGTTTCTTCTCTTCCCTGGTGAACGGCTACCGATTCCAGAAAAGCGTGTCCGCTTTGTGGTAAAAAGGTAGGCGTTTATCTGCACAGGATATGTGCAGGGAGCACGTAGGTGGCGAAGTAACGGAGGGAGTTCACTCTGTCCAGGCCGACTGTAATGGTGTTAACGTGGTTAGGGTGGTGAAGTACCACCACTGAGTACCTAGAATGATTACGTAGAAGAATAGCGCTCGGAAGAAGACGACGGAAGAAAGTGAGGGCAGACATATGTGCTCATTAACAAGTGAAATTTTGTTTCTTTGCAAAGACACACACAAGTTTATCGAAAAGAGCGTGGAGCTCTGCGATGCTACGCGATCACCGCAAGAAAGTGACCGCGCGATACCGACCGTGCTCCACGCCCTTATCGTCCATCGTCTGGTTCCCAACGCGGTTCTTCTAGGTAAGCAGTGCCATCTAGCCCGACCTTGCTCTTGTGAATGTCAAATGAGTTCGGATCAGAAATGCCGGTGTGATAATGGACTTTCTGATGGCAGTTGCCTACAGAGCTTTTGTAGCGCTGGAGTCGGCAAACGTTGC